>NW_004949131.1:3679310-3685577 GCF_000317375.1 Microtus ochrogaster
GTGTGTGTCTCTGTCTCACACATATAACATACACCCCCTCTCTCTGTCTCTGTCTCTCTCCCTCATACACACATATTTTTTTTAAAAGAAAGAATGCAGGCCAGATGAAAGAAGGGCTAAGTGATGATGGCTTGCATTTATTCCCAGGGTCCCATGTCTTTTCCTTCCTCCTTATGATTCACTTTGATCTTAAAATCACAAAATGTACTTGTCAATGGGAGACTATGTTCTACTCTACCAAAGAATTTATTTCGTTTTAATAGAACAGCCGTGTGTATTCCAAACAAGAGCCACATCTGATCCTGTAGGCGAGCAACTCCTTACTTTTTCAATTCACAAAACATTTTTAAAAGACAACACCTCATTTGATCCTCATAACAACACAATAAAGTAGACTTGACTTTTTTTCTTCATTATGGAGGATGAAATGCAGAGCCTCACGCACGCTCGCCAAACGCTCTACCACGGAGCTCCATCCTCAGCCCAACAAGACAATGGGGCTTTCATCTCCCATGGCACGGAAGGCGCTGTGACTTGGCTGGCTGGCTGGCTACGGCTTTAGAAAAATGAGAGCTTTATAGAAACGAATAATCCCTGAAATCTCGCCATGGAGGAACAGGTTAAAAGGCAAGGCAGGCGTTTGGAGGAATTATTAAGATCACAAATTAAGTCACTTCTATTGACTCCATAGCAGGAAATAGATTTTTAATGAGGAAATTGGAGCTAATACGTACCAGCTGTCCCATTACCCACCGACGAGTATTAAGGCAGATTAAATTATTAATGGAAACTGTAGCAGCTTAGAAGCTCAACCGCCCCGCATCCCCTCCTTCCTCTCTCTTCTTTCCTGGTTCGACATTGCCGTTAGGAGCTGCGCAACCAGCCAGACACGGTTTGTAACAATCACCTGCCTTTCTACCCAGTAGCTGTGGTGTCTGCCCAAGTTGCTGACCCTTGCTTTGCAGCTGTGGAACAGGGAGGACAGAGAATGCAGCAAGCTAAGCAGAGGATTAAAGGAGGCCAGAGAAGTGGCACGTGCAATGACCGGCTTGAGGCGAGCTATTAACAGAAGCAGAGGTTCTTGCAATATGGGAAGAAGGCAGGATCGGGAACTACTTATTGAACTAATAACAAAAGTGAGTATTCAGACTGTCCACACCATGATAGCTATTCAAATTCTTAAGATCCTTGAAAATCCTCTGATAAGTGAGAATGGAATTGCTGGCCAGGGCACTCTGCAGGCGGCTACTGTCCCAGCTGTCCTGGCTTCTCTCCTAAGATGAAACTCTTATGACCTCAGGACTCTCTCCTTTGTGGTACATCACCTGAAGTGTTTACTCTATGGAGCAGCAAGGAGCCTCCCCAAACACCTACTTCCTTGGCAGCCATAGACTCACGAGAAAAAGAAGAGATGTTGTTGAGGCTAAGGATATGGCTCATTGGTAAAGTGCTGGCCACAAAAGGGTGTGTAACGTGTGCTTGTAATCCCAGTTCTGGGGAGACAGAAACAGAAGGATCCTTGGGGCTTGCTAGCCAGCTAGAATAGCCAAATCAGTGAGCTCCACATTCAACAAGCTCTTGCCTCAAAACACGAGGAGCTGGCGAGACAAATCAGCAGCTAAGAGTATATACTGGTCCTCCAGAAGATTCAGGTTTAGTTCTCAGCACCCACATCAGACAGCACACAGCTGTCTGGCTTCAAGGGACCCGATGTCCTTTTCTGGCCTCCATATGCTCTGGCACCCACATGATGTATATAAACTCACAGAGGCCCACACACATACACAGAAATAAAAGTAAATTAACAAGAAAAGAATAAATAAATATTAAGGTAGAAAGTGGATGAGCAAGGCATGTGACACAGGCATCTGCCCTGAACATACCTGTGCAACCACATAAGAAGGTGCAAAATATAATCACTTTGGCATATACTACTGATACTTTCAAAGTTGTTATCCTGAAATAGGCAATTAATAATATTGCTATTACAAGATTATTGATGTGATTCCATCAGTTATGTACATTTTTTTAAAGCATTAGCTTTATATACATACATACCCAAACACATACACAAGAAACACATATGGGTAAATACATGGAAAGAAAAGAAAGAGGAGATTGGGCCCCCTCAATCTTCCATGTACTGGGTGTCAACTGACCAGAAATTAAGAAAAACAGCTGCCTGCAAGCCCAGACTGAGGTTTGTGTACTCACGTCGGTGTTGCACAGTTTGTACTGCCGATAGGCCCCAATGCATGAGATGGCTGTAGACCGCAGATGCTGGGGAAAGGACTGAGCTGAGCCCTGGGGCCTGGCACCACCGTTGCTGCTCAGTTCCGGACTGTGGTAAAGACCCGGAGCTGCAGGATAGCTTTGCTCATGAGTCAAAGGCAGCTGATAGATAGAGGCCTCAGAAGCCGGCAGTCCAGAACGAGGGCCTCTGTCACTTTGGTAGAGAGGTCCACTGTGGGAGAACTGGTGGGCTGGTGGCCTGTAGCCCTGCCTAGAAGCAGAAGCCTCCTGGGATCTGGAATGTCGGGATGAAGGTCTTTGTCTCCGAAGCCTCTGCGGAGTATGCGTGGTATCTGTCTGCAGTGGTAAGATGTAGGGAGCCTTCCCATAACCGTACTTGCCAGGGCCGATGGGACCTCGGGTCCTGCTCCTAAAGACAGGCACACAACAAAGACCAGCAGAGTCATGTGAATTTCTATAGCGACTCAAGAGCCCAGAATAGACATCATGGAAGCCAGAACAGAAGCTCCCTAGAGACTGACGTAGAACAGAGGTAGAAATCAGTGGTTGGATGCCCTGCAGGTAATATGAAGGATTAGAAACCAAGTTAAAATCACAAGAGGTGGTCAGTGTAAGCTCACTGCACAATGATGCTTAGGCTGTGGTCAGTGTAAGCTCACTGCACCATGAAGCTTGGGCTGGGGTCAGTGTAAGCTCACTGTACCATGACGCTTGGGCTATGGTCAGTGTAAGCTCACTGCACCATGACACTTGGTCTGTGGTCAGTGTAAGCTCATTGCACCGCAATGCTTGAGCTGTGGTCAGTGTAAGCACACTGCACCATGATGCTTGGGCTGTGGTCAGTGTAAGCTCACTGCACTATGGGCATTTCTGCAGGTCTTAGGAAGCTAAGGGATTCCTGAGACCTGTAAAGATACAGCTGCAGCTTCAGCAACAGTTACTTTCCCATTCACATTTTTTTCCTTATAATGAATTTTTTTCTCACTCAACTGTGAATTTCTCATGATCTCCATGACTGTACGGATCCTAAGAGCATTTTTGGGTAGGTGGAGCTTTGCCTAAACCATGACATTCTACTATAGTCTTGAGACCTAACTTGCCTTGACCTTAAAAGATAAGCAGGGATTAAGCGACTGTCTACCATCCCACAATTCTTGAGGAGACCTATGCTACGCAATGAGTTGTCCTCATGCTGGCATGAGTCTTTAGACTTACAGATGCGCTGCCTTCTGAGACCTTGTGAAAACTCATATGCAGTGGTTATGCCCATAAATGTTTAAACTTTATTTCTTGAAATCAAAAGGCACTGATTTGGAGCATTTGCCAACTTCTATGGTATAAATACGCCCATCATGTCCAATTTCATGCCACTAGTAGGAAGACAGTCAGTCCTTACAAGTCCCCAACCTTCTCACTGGTAGAGAACACTCTTCACGTGCACGAGGCTTGGTCTCCATTCTCAGTACCAGCGTTGCAAAGGGAAATCAAAGCCAGGCCCAGAACTGCCTGTAGAGTTACTTAATTAGCTTTTAATTTTTCTTGTGGGGAGGGCAGAAGAGGGCATCAGATCCTCTGGAGCTGCAGTTACAGGGGGTTGTAAACTGCCAGATGGGGGTACTGGGAACTAAACTCAGGTCCTCTGCAAGAGGAGAGGCTCTCCAGCCCTGAACATAGCAATTTGTTATGCAAATACTGTGGACACAACCCAGAGCTAGGAATGGTGCAGAAGACCAGAAGGGAACCAGGCACGTGTTCCAGGACCCCAACCTCACAACCAAAAGCAACAAGGGCAGAATACAGGCCAGGGTGAGAAGCTGAGAAATAATCTACTTCATTGCATCTGGGGGAAATTTGGAGGTAACAGGAAACACACATATCCGAGGGATCTGAGAAGGTGTCCTGGCCATTGAGAGGAGGGACTCCCAGCATTCACTACTCTGCAGAAAGACTTAAGTAATTCAATTCTTATTTGAGGAATGACTAAACTGGATTAAATGACCGCCAAGGTTGCTCCAACTCTAAAATTATATGCTTCCATAATAATTAATTCTACATTTATGTAAAACTGGAAATGTGCCCAAGGGTTTCTGCAGGATGGCCCCATTAAAATAAGCACATTAAAATAGCAATCAAGGTGAAACATTGATTTTTTGCCCTCCTGGGGAAATTCTTTCTCCACTCTATATAACCATGAATATAAAACTTAACAGAGCACAACTAATTATTAACATCTTTATCACTAATTGCACCTCCATTAAACCAAGCAGCAGTATTTATTTTACCTTCAGGCATTTCTCAATTAATCTTGGCAACACTTGGGACTCAGTTAATGGTGGAGGCTTTAACAGATGCTACTAAGAAGTAAGTCTTAGAATACATATAGGACTTGGACCCAATTTGCCTCTTTCTTTCTTGTGGCAGGCCAGGTAAAATGAATGACATCATAGGAAGGCAAAGGAAGGAATTTTGGAGTGTGTATGTTTTTTAAGTTCTGAAAGCCTACAAAAATGAAAATCTAGCCGCAAAGTAAGTGTTCAGTGTAGACTCTAGCTGAAGGTAATGGAGAAACCCAGATAACTGGGGTAGAACATCTCACAATTGCTGGTGCCTAGGACCTTTTTGAGATGCAGGTTCTGGGAGGCAGAGGGAGCTCACTTGGTAAAGTGCTTGATGTATAAGCATGAGAAGCTCAGTTGATTCCCCCAGGGTACCAACAAAAAAGCTGGCCTTCTGGCCAGTCAATCTAGCTGACCCAGTGAGCTCCAGGTTCATGCAGAGACTTTATCTAAAAAAGTAAGGGGGTGAGTAATTAAGTAAGACACCTAACTTTGACCTCTGGCCTCTTCATGTGAGTGTACATGCACACACACACACACACACACACACACACACACGTAGGGGTGCACTTAAGTTTGCAAGATCTGGGATGGAGCCTGAGACCCTGCATTTCCAACAATCCCCCAGAGGGGTCCGTGCCACTGTTCCATAGATCCACAGCTTTGAGGAACAAAGTCACAGAACTGAACTAAACTGAACCTCCAAAGGGGTCAAAATTTAAGATCAGAAATGATTGGTGTTAGTGAAGAACGAGAGAGCGATGGTGGTGAAACAAAAACAGCCCTCTGCATCTGGTGCCCACGGTAAAGGTCTGCTTTCCTGTGTACAGGCTGCCTGCTGTCTGTCACTCACTCAGCGCACACTGATGAAGCCACGCCTGCTTGATGATGCTCGTGGGCTGCAGAGAGCAGCTGCTGGGATGGATGACGATGGAAGCGTCTTCCCCAAAGCAGACCCTCACCCCGAGGGTGAGACACACATACAAATGTCTAGTTTTGGAATTGCATTGTCTTCAGTGGTAGAGTGGGAGGAGAGTGGAGGGGGCTCTTCACAATGCTCTAAAACCATTCAAAATATCCCGAAACCGCCCCACCTTTGGAAAGACAATGATGTGAAAGCATTAAATGCTAGTTTTATTTTGAGAAACAGATTACAATGAGCAAGCAAGTCAGACATGATTGTGAGCAATTTGATTTCTGAGGCCTTGACTCCTAAAGCGGGGGTAACAGCAACAGAGTCACCCCCACTTGGCTGGGACAGCATTTATTTCCTTGTGACCCATCAGAGCAAACAATCTTGGTGGTTCAGGGTGGCCTCTTCCTCACTAAGACAGGGACCATCTGGCCACTTGCGGGGGGCCTCGGCAGAACGGGGTAAATTTACACAGCGTTGTGACAATAAGCACAGATGCGGCCATGGGGCCCCACGTGGCTGTTTAACCCTTCTAGGAGAGCACGCAGCAGCTGCCGAGGGGGATGATAAGTTGGCTTACTCTTAAGCCTTGTCAGAACCAAGCTGTGGAATTTTCCTTTAGGAATTTCACTTGACAAAATTTTGCCTAATTGTTAAAAGTTAAGCAATGTTTTGGACCTTGAGATTTCTGTCCAGTGCTCCAATTTGGGTCTCTGTCTCTGTCTCCTTTCATCGCCTGATGAAGGTTAATATTCAGGGGGATGC
>NW_004949131.1:3686077-3688558 GCF_000317375.1 Microtus ochrogaster
AAGAAAATAAATAAATAAAGAAATAAAGAAAAAAGAAGTTAAGCAATGTGCTGGTTAGTTCTAACCGTCAACTCTGCAGTATCTGGAGTCACCTGGAGTCGCCAGGGAACAGCAGAATTAAGTAGGTTAGACTGGCCTGTAGGCATGTCTGTGGGGATTGTCTTGTTAGTTGGTATAGGAAGACCTAGCCCATGGCGGGTGGCACCATTCCCTAAGCTGGGCCCTGACCGACGCAGGAGTGGAGAAGGCTGGCTAAGAGCAAGCCAGCAGGCAGCTTGTATATACTCATCTCTATTTGCTCCTGTAAGGATTTCTTCCTACTTGACTTTCCCACAATAATGGACCATCACCTGGACCTGTAAGCCAAATAAACCCTTTCCTCCCATGCAGCTTTTGGCCAGGGTATTTATCACAGACATGAAACCAGAACCAGCAATAAGTTACAGTTCAGAGACCAGAGACGTGAAAGCTACAATACTGCAGTGGTCTAAGATAGACACCCCTGACGCCAAGAATCATGAGTGAGAACCTCAGCTCTGCCACTGGTGAAAAAGAGGGGCACTGAATAAGCTACTCGATCCTGGTGCCCCATCTACTCCTAATTGGGATAGAACCAGGTCACTGCCCAGTGAAGTACTAGGATGTGACATTTCACTCTCCAGGGCAGGCAAGTGACAGCTAGAGCCATTAGTAATAATATTTTTTTATTATGTTCCATGCTGTTAATCTCTGCCTCACTCCAACCCCCATGCTAAACCCATACTCACTTATAAAGATGGCATCACAGTTTGAGTGTCCTGACTATCCCACAGTCCTGATCATTAACCCCAATGCCTAACTCTAAACCAGCCTGTGGGGAGCAAGTAAATCTCCTAGAGGTCACAATAAGCTTGTGATTTGTCGAGGGGATGAGTCTGCATTTGTTACAAGCCCCTTGGTGTCAGCCATGCAGTAGCTGAGGGCTTCACTTCAACAGTAGCTCCTAGGTACTGCCACACACATCTGGAGCAGCCCACCCCAGTCTGGGCTGGGCATCATGGACTAGCTCTTCGGAACACCTAGGACACCTGCTACATCAGACTGTGAAGCTCCAGCTGCCAAGTTGGACCTGGGCCTGAGACTCTGTACTTCCAAGAAGCCATGGGAGGTGCTTCTGCTCTTTGTCTGGGGAACACACGTAGTGTGCTAGCCGGTCTACAGCACTCCATCCCAGATGTAGACTGGCTCTCACACTTTCTCCACTGTGCAGCAGGAAGCCCACATTTCGGTTTGGCCAGTGTGGATTACTGTGTCTTCTGTCCCCTAAGCCCTGGGTGGACCAGTCCTGCCCCTGTCCCTGAAGTTTCTCTCCAGGCCTGCCCAGCCTTGGTCTGTATTGTTTCCTCGGCTCATGCTGCCTGCCCAGTCTAGGACCCGAAATGCACAGCTATCTACGACTGAGGTTCTTCTCAGCAACACAGCCTGATCCAAACTCCAGTACAGCTGGCTACAGAAAACATGTCCTTCCTTGACCTCCCATTGGACCCCATGCAGCTGTCACCCTATGACCATCTTTTCTTACGGTTGGTGTTGGTCACATTCCTGCTGGAGTCACTAGTCCTGAGGCTAGGTCTTGTTTATCTTTATCTCCACCGCCTGCCTGCCACAATGACAAGAACACAATGGGGGTTCACTTTCACTGACCAACCACTGATGGGCTGGAGAGATGGCCCAGAGCTTAAGAGCACTGCCCACTCTTGCAGAGGACATGTGAATTCAATTCCCAGCATTCACGTAGTGGTCCACAACCTTCTCTAATTCCAGTGCCAGGATACCCAGCCTCCTCAGACATGGGACATACATGGTGCAGAGATATAAATGTGTGGAAAACAACCATACACATAAAAGTTAATTTAATTAAAAAACAATAATTAACCACTGAAAGCGGCAAAGCACAAATGAATGGCTCCAGTCCCTGACACCCAAGGGAAGCAAGTCTCCTTACTGCGTGTTTCTTTTCTCTGATAAGAGATAGCCAAAAGGGTGATAAAATATACTAAGAGCAAATGAAATACTATATTTTATCTAAAGAGTATTAATCAACTGTGGTCCTGAGGACAAGGTCACCTCCCTCTATGTAGGAATCAAATGTTCTTTGTTTGGTGGGAAACTTCCTGACACCTGGAGAAGAAGCAGGTCCTTGGACTAAGAAGGAAGGTCATACCCTCTGTTCTCAGACTGAGAGAAAAAAATAGGCTAGACAGATAGCTTAGCCAGTGAAGTGGTTGTCTTGCAAGCATGAGGATCCCAGTTAAATCCTCAGAGCCCACAGTCAAAAAGTCCATGGTGAAGTGAGCTTAAAACCCCAGCACTGGGGAGGAAGAGATAGAGACTCCTAGGCTTGCTGAACAGACAGTCTGGTCTACTTGTGAGTTCCAGGGTAGTGAGAAATGAAAAGAGAAGAAGAAGAAGGAAGAGAAGGAGGAGGAGGAGGAAGAGGAG
>NW_004949131.1:3688795-3694900 GCF_000317375.1 Microtus ochrogaster
AGATAGGTAGGTAGGAAGATAGATAGACAGACAGAGAGATAGATGACAGGGAAGAAATAACACACAGGTCATACACATGTGTATATGCACGCATGAAATATGCAAAAGCACACACATACTTCTTGTGAAAGGACTGAAGAATTTAGAGTTCCAATCTTGCATGACTACCTTTTTAGTTAAAGAGCCACTCAGGCAAGGCTAACGGGCACTTGTAACCAATAGATGGCTTGCCACCTCTTAGTTCCAAGCATAGCAAAGAACAGGCAGTGAGGAGCCTTTGGGAAGTAGACCTGTTTATGTTTCTTACACTCTCCTTGTTTATTTCTCTTCTCTTTCCCCCTCCAGCTCAGTCAGGTAGGTCCCTGCAAGAGGCCCAGACCCTCAGCTGTGCTAACATTAATCACATTCAAGGACCCAACATCCCAAAGAGCAACAACCCCTGTGACTGCCACCTTCAAGAAGCCTCAGGAAAGAAGTCTGAGAGCTAAGGGAGATGGAGACTCTGCAGAGGGGCCACCTAAGAGCTCTATTGCCCTGAGTGTGCCAAAGTGGCATGGCTTTGCTGGGGAGGTTCAGGGTTTTCCACAGTCAGAGAAGTAACACTTCTTGCACACAGATAATCAAGTTTTGAGGAGCAATAAGTCCAGAGAAGACAGCAAGGGAGCTTGGGGACAGAATGATCTGCCCATCTCTCCTGCAGAGCGCAGGCTGTGGTAAGGGTGGATGGAAGGCGCTGTGCCTGATTCTGTTGAAAATACGGCCCATACTGTGTCCAGTAGAGAATGCCCAGAGAAGGAGAAGGGGTCCTTCCTGCCACATTCTAACTTTTCACTGTTCTCTAGCAAGCAAAAACACTTAGCAGGCCCGTGCTTTGCACCCTGGTCTTAACACGAAATTCCAGCACGCAGAAATGTGATGCTATGTATCACAAACACCGAAATACAGAGATGCTGAGTCTGAAGGTTGCCTCTACTCCTGGCTCGAGATACACATGGGCACCTTCATGCTCTCTTCCACATAGTCCTTGAAGCTAGGAGAAGCAGGAGGGAAATGGGCTTGCAGTGGTGACCGTCACTCACAGTTCATCAGGATGACCAAGAAGGCTTTTAGTACTGCAGAACAATGCCTTCTGGACTCGGCAGAGCTCTCATAAACTCACGGAGTCGCGGCTTTCTACACAAGACCTCTACAAGACCAAGCCAGTCAACATTCCAGTGTGGGTAGAGAGGGGCTCAGGAGAGCCCACCCCTAGCCTCAGGTTATTGGCAGTTAGAGGCTGCAATTGAGAGAGAAAGAGTTCTTTTCCTTTGGGGGTGTGGCCTCTGCTAGGTTGTCCATGTTCCTGCGAATGGCCTACACCCATGCTCATACAGGCAGCTCTAATTAGACGCAAGGATTATAAAAGAGAAGCAAATGGGCTATGAAGTGGGTGGGGACTTCTGGGGACATCACTTCTGGGGATATCTGGAGGAGCTGGAGGAAGAAGAAGGATAGGGAGGATTGAAACACGCTGTATACATCTACGAAAGCCTCAAAGAACAGAGACATACAGTTTAGAAACAAAATCCATTTTAAGGGTTTTTAGGGATTAGAACTATAGCTCAGTTGGCATATAGTTTGCTTAACCACACGCAAAGCCCTGGGTTTTTGCAAAAAACTAGGTGTAATAGCACATACCTGTAATCTCAGCAATTGGGAGGTGGGGGAAGGAGGACAGGAGTCCTCTCCAGCTACACTTGAGGTCAGCCTGGGTCAGATACCAGAAATCAATCTCTCTCTCTCTCTTTCTCTTTCTCTCTCTCTCTCTCTCTCTCTCTCTCTCACACACACACACACACACACACACACACACACACACACACACAGCAATAGGAACTACTTCTAACAGCTGTTGTCAGTGCTGGTAGATGCACAAGAAACAAGGTCTGCTGAACCCACAGCATCCTGGTACTCTAGCAGGAGGGATGGTCTGAGGATCAGTCAGCGCATCTCTTTTAATGAGACAGAGGACTGCAACACCACAGAAGAGCCAGATATCGCAAACGGGGTATGGTAGCGAAAGCCTGTAAACCCAGCCCTCAGGAGGCTGTAACGGGAGGACTACAGAAAGTTCAAGGCCAGCCTGTGCTACAGTAGTGAGATCCAGGGAACCTGGGTTACAATCTGAGATCCTGTCTTGAAACAAAGTAAAATTATCACAAGGAGAAAGGAATCTTTAGGAGTGGGCTGTGTTGGTAAAGAGCCAACATCTAGGCTGCAGAGAACAAAAGTATAGCTTACACCACAGGCCATGGAGAAGGTGTTAGGGCCTTAGAATCATCCTTCCAAACTCAAGGAGAGTGTGAGTCTATGTAGCAGGCAGGTAAGAGAGGAACTGAGAGCCAACAACCAGAGATTGAAGCCTGAGTCTGGAGGCCTGGGTAGTACAGAGCTCCACAGGCTCTGTTGCCAAACATGGCGGCTGGCTGTGATGTGGAGGTAAGACACAGTGCCCTCTACGTACAACACCTTTTATGGGAGCTGAGGATATGGTTCAGTTAATAAAATGATTGCCTTCCAAATGTCATGACCTGAGTTTGATCCTCCGCACCCATGTAGAAAACCAGCATGCTGGCCAGCCAGTCTAGTTGAATCAGTGCACTCAAAATCCCATGAAGATTCTGTCTCAAATATAATAATAATAAAAAATGATGGATGGGCCACCCAAGGTATACTCGCAACACACAGTGTATGCACACAGTTACATACAAAGCAAACAAAACCGATCTGTGGCTCATCTCTGGCTAGAGAACAATGTTGAAATCTGGAGGACTTTAGGTTTGTAGCTATCGGATGCCCTTCATCGCTCGTCCTCAGTCTTCTTGGTCTACCCTCTGGTCTTCAGCTCCTCCCATATCCTGAACCCCAGCCACAATGGATCAAACCAGGGCTCAAACAACCAGACTCCAGTTGGAATTCTGCCTCATTGGTACACTCAGACACTGGTGCAACCTTCTAGTTCCAACATGAACATGGGCTCCTGATCAACTTTTTCCCATAGTGAATGTTCTCAGAGGCAGCCCGTGCACCCTTGCCTGTGTATGGCTGGGCAGTGGTAAGTCAAGATCAAGCTTCTGCATACACCTTTAGCTTCTGCAGGTCCATGCTCAGACATTGTTTATCCAGTATGTATAATCCCCGAGTTAGTCCCAACTCTGACACAGAAAGCACTCTAAATATTTGCTAAAATAACACATGCGAGAGGCAAAGAGCTTAAATGCTCAGCATCTCTAACCGATGGGCCAATAAAGCCTGTGACTCATAGAGACCAAAGGCTCTGCATTCTAATAAACCAGCCAAAACATCCCTAAGCCCCTAGGTGGAAGACGAGGGAGGTAGTAAAACTAGACCGGTGACCAGCGGCTATCTACAAAGTTCTCAGAGTTCTAACTTACAGGGAGGAAGCTAAGAGGGAATGGAAACAAGGACCAGAAACATGTGTGTTCCAAAGCTGTTATCTGAAGCGGGCTGGGCAGGAAGGGGTCTGTGGCCGAAGGCTGGAAGAGCCTGATTTTCGCTGAAGCTCCCTGTTCCTTTTCCAGCACCTGCCAAAGGAGAAGGGAGACCATGTGCAGCCGGAGTTCAAAGCGGCTTGGAGCAAATGGTTTAGGTTGAGTGCAGATGTCCTTTTAGAAGTTCACAAGACTGCAGTTCCTGCCAGGGTGGGTCTGGGCAATAAAATATCTGGCGTCTACAAATGATAAGAAGCAAAACTCTGGCCACTCCATGAAATACAAATTAAGATGATGAAAACCACCACTTTCCTGGCTGACTACTGTGTAGTAAACCCAAGATGAGGGTTTGACCGGATCTGCCTCTGTTCCCCATGACTGGGGTAAAAGATAGAGCGAGAGTCAGCTGACAGGCTTGCTCTGAGCCTGCAGGAAAGAAGGGTCCCCTCCCCCAACACTCTATGTAGGCGGGGAGGGAGGGAGGGTCGGGTGATGGGTGTGTTCACTAAAGGCAAAGGAGAGCTATTACCCTGGGAAGCTGGCAGAAGTCGGGAGCCAAGGACCACAGGTAACAGAAGTGGAGGAAAGGTGGTTCTGTAGTGACTCCAAGTTTATGTTTTTATTGTATTTTAACATTTTATTTTTATTTCTGTATGCGTATGTTTGTCTTTGTGCATGTGTGCATGGCACAAGTGTGCAGGTACCTGAAGGGGATAAAAGAGGGCACTGGATACCCTGCCCCAAAGCTGGAGTTACAGACAGTTGTGAGCTACCTAACATGGGTACTGGAACCTGAACTAGGGTCCCCTGGAAGATCAACAAGCACTCTCAACTGCTGAGCATCTCTCTAGCTCCAGGACTCAGAGTTTAAAAGCTCTCTTTTCTTGCATGAGGAAGCCAAGTTTTAAGAAGACATTATCTTTGGAGACTTGTCCACTGCCTGCTGAGTGGGTAAAGTTCACAGGGTGGAACCCACACACTACCACCTCCAACATAAACAAAAGAACAACCTTCAGAATAAACCCCTTCCTCCTGGGAAGAAGCCTCAACTCCAGACATTGACTTCAAGCATCTTCTTTTCCAGAATCACGTTGTAAAATCAGGCACGTGCCTAAGAGCGAGTCACACACGATGCTCACCTGAGGGACCCTGGGCTTCCAGGACTGCTCTGAAGGTGTGTTATTCAATGTGACTCAAAGCGAAGAAATAAGGACAAGCAAGTGGGCATTAGGAGAAACCAGTTCCCATACAGCAGAACAATCAATGGTTAAAGAGCAGTGAAGAAGGCACTTAGAGCCAAGCAGGGTATTCACTACACAAGGGTACGTGAGAGTGCAAGGCAGTGAGTCCTCCCACAGGGCAAAGGACTTGGACCAGAGGAAGAGGCATCCTTTGGGATTTCCACAAAAGCAAGAAATGAATCAGTGAAGCTGAGAGAGAGAGAGAGAGAGAGAGAGAGAGATTCAAGCAAAGATGGTTTTCACATCTTCTGTTCTGCTAAGCAAGGCATTCTTAAGGGTTGTGTAAGGGGGTAGGTAAGAGTTTAACAGGCACAGAGGTGGTAACATAGGATGTAGGAAGACCCAGATATCCCATCAACCTGGCCTGCTAGCTTCCTCATGACCTGTGTAACCATGGGCAAGCCCCTGCATGGGGCTCCTTTTTCCAGCAGTCTAAGAGAGATGACCATGCCTTATCCATCTGGCTGATATACAGACTCAGTGAAATCACTCCCAGGAAGAGCCGAACACAAGGCGTGGCTGCAGTGGCTACTCCCGATAGCTGGTTCCCATGAAGACGGTATTGCTCTGAAGGTTAAAGACAGAGCCTCTGACCTCAAATGTGGGGCCACAGCAGAGGCTTAGTGTCACACATGGCACGGGGAGGAGAGCTGCGGAATGGCTTTGCAAGAAAGAACAGTGAATGCATTCATTCTTCTAGTATGAGTAAGAGAAGCCCTCTTGGGAGTCCAAGCTGCTGCCAATGTGGGCTGTAATCTGAGCTCCAGCGGCTCTTGGGACTACAAGGGTTTTAAGGGGAACTGAATGGGATTACCTGTGGGGCAAAGGGCCTGGTCAGGGCAGATACTGAGTGAACACTGGCTCCTAAACCCTCTCTCCTGGGGCCTCTCAAACAGTGCCCCTTGTCCCTGCTGCTGACCCTCTGCAGCCTGAAGAAAATTTAAAATTGATTTTCTGCAAGTTCTGCTGAATTCATTAACACAACCATGATAATGATTCTAACATGAATTATGGCTTCTACATGAATTATGTTTTCTAAGCATATTTTACGTGACCGGCTCACAAAGGAAGCAAAGCGATTTCCCTTGGATTCTTGATGTCTCTCCCACTCTGAATTTGTATGCTACTTTCTGTGCGTGCGTGCGTGTGTGTGTGTGTGTGTGTGTGTGTGTGTGTGTGTGTGTGTGCATTTGCGTGTATGCAAGTGCACATGTGTATTTATGTATATGGAGGTCAGATACAACCCCAAGTATCATTTATTCCTCCTCCTCTTTCCTTGTTCCTTTGCATTAGGATCTTACTGCCCCAGAACTGCCAGACTAAGCTGGCTCTCCTGTCATCCCCAGAGGTCCTCCCATCTCTGCTTCTGCCAG
>NW_004949131.1:3695000-3758169 GCF_000317375.1 Microtus ochrogaster
GCTCTCCTGTCATCCCCAGAGGTCCTCCCATCTCTGCTTCTGCCAGGCTAAGCTGGCTCTCCTGTCATCCCCAGAGGTCCTCCCATCTCTGCTTCCTGTCATCGATATGGACGACAAGGGCTCACCATCACACCCAGCATTTTTACATGGCTTCTGAGAAGGGACCCAGGCAAGCACTTCACCAACTGAGCCATCTCCCCTGCCCCTTACACCATCTTCTGTGTGTCCAATTACCATACATCACTTCATCTTTTCCTTCATTAGAAATCTGAGGAAGACAATCACACATAACTATGACTCTTCCTTGCATTAAAGGACTCCCTTTAGTTTAAGGGTGTGTATCTATTACTCTTAGTTCAGTGAAGGAGTCAGAGATTCAAATAGCTGTCACAGCAAACTACCTGCCAGTGTTTTGTGCTTGTGACCACCATTTAACCAGCAATGCGAACAGTGAACTAGGTTCTGTCTCTTTTTTATAAATGAGGAAACAGAGGCTACAGGATATGAAACAGCCTGCCAAGCTGGTAATGCTGTGGTGCACAGATATCATTTATTATCAATGAACGCTACTGGATGGATGACTAATAAGCTCTTCAGGAACATGAGCATCTGCAGTTGCTACAGGTTTTAAATGCCAAGTTCATATTCATAGCAAACAATGGACGTGGCTGACTTAGAAAGAGAGGGAACTAGAAAAATAAAAAAAAAATCTGTTTCTCCCAAAGCCAGAAAGAAAATGTCTTCAGCACCAGAATGAAATGGACTGTGTGCTACACTCTTTGAGGACCGGGGAAATGTCTGCCCATTGCTGCTGCATCCATAGGGGCCCATGAAGATCAGATGTTTGTACAGGGAAAAGGCTCACAAGGGACTCAAGAAAAGACTCTGTGTCTGGAAGGCACAACATAGGCCCCAGGGGGCTTGGCCTGGCCTGGAGCAGGCAGCTACAGCAGAGTCCAGAGCAGGCAGAGTATCTCAGCAGTTGAGAACAGGGGCTTGGATTGGGGAGATGGCTCAGTTACTAATGTGATTGCCTTACAAGCTAGGGGACCTGGATCCAAGCCTGGAACCCTCATTAAAAACAAACAAACAAATAACACCCTTCCCCAAAGGCATGGTGTTTATAATCCTAGTGCTGGGAAAGCAGAGATCTTTCTCTTTCTCACACACATGCACAAACACACAAACACACACACACACACACACACACACACACACATGCACACACAAACATACTCTGGGTCTCAGGACTTGTCACTTATCTATCTAAGCACAGAATGCTTCTCATACTATAAAAAGAGGGAGGGCAATGTGAGTGGCTTAGACATGAGACTGTGATGTTAAACCAGAGCCTCAGACGGTGAGTTGGCTTCCTCAGCTGCTCTGGAGAACTCCCACAGAATCAGTAAACACCCCTCACAGCCCCGGAGACGGAGACGACACGTTTGAAGTCACCAAAGTGTCCACAGGACCTTGAACCCTCTGGACTGCAATCCTGTGCCACATGGGCACACGACAGTGGTACATCATATTCTATCACCTACTGACATCACCATCTTGGTTTGTGTAGTAGACTCTACAATGTCCACATAGCAATAAGATCCTAAAAACACATTTTCTACAATGCATTCTCACCACAATGCAACACATAACTACCCAGTTCTTATCTCTTCCAGAACCTGGAGACTGCCAGCAACCCTTAGCTGTGGCCACACCCCTTCAGTCTGTAAGAGCACGATCCTACCTTCCATGCTGCCTCCACATCACCTTGTCTTCTAGGTCTGCTTATCAAATTCCTATCTGCCCATTCTTATGGGACTCAAGAATGCATTTAAGTCCTCTCTCCCACTATCCCTTCCTTTCCACTCCCCTCCTGCTGGTCCCTTTATATACTCAAATGTGGCATCTACTTTGAAGTCACCTGTATCCTGTCAACCTCTCTTACCCACCATTACAACCGATTCCTCTCCTATTAAGGTTACTGTCTACTAACATATGTGTATGAAAACGTCATAATGGAACCCATTGCTTTGTATGCTGACTTAAAACAGTAAGTGCAAAACTGATTTTTAAAAAAATAAAAAAAGATGACTACTTGAATAATCCAGGATTATCTCCCAGTCCCAAGATGCTTAAACTAATCACATCTGCAAAGATCCTTTTCCAAATAAGTAAGCATTTACAGACCCTGGGGATTAGGGACTGATAGCTTTGGAGGGGGGGAGGGTTATTCAGCCCCCTGTGCAGAGTTAGCTGCCACTGGTTGTGAAGTGTTCTGCTTCTCTTTGTTAAAGGAAACAAGACAAAGAACTCCACTGCAGAGGAGGGCCTGTGGGGTTGATAAGAAAGCAAGGACCTGAAAACGCTGGGGGCTGTAAGCACCAACAGAGTGGTGAACTATACAGTAACGATGGCAGCCAGCCCTGCATGCCTCTGCTGTGGTGATGTCACCTGCAGGCACACTGTGAGCAGTGGGAACAGAGGTTCCCCAGGGTCAGGACCTCTGCACTCAAGTCCCACCCTGCCCTATGCTGTGGCAAGACAGTGTGGCCATCTTTAACTCAGCTCAGTGTCGCAGGGACGGTTGAGACTGATTTAACACACCAGTACTATGACAGATCAGCAGCGCATGCAGGCTCCAGCAGGCAGTGCCAAAGAAGGAAACGCCAGGAAATTCCCCTCCATCCTTAATGTGGGCAATTGAGACTACCACTAGGCGTGCCCCGAAGCCCCAGGGTTCCATATTCTAAGCCAGGATCCCCACCCTCTGGATCACAAATGTTGTAGGCAGGCTTTACCCAGGGTCTGCTGTATCTCTCTTCCTGAATCAGTTCGGAAAGGCTTGGAGAGGGTTCAATACAGTGAATGTGATCTGTGTTCTGATAACTAATGGAATACTTCTGACACTTACCAAAACGCCACGAGGGATAACAGGAATCTTTGGAGGCTTGTCTGAGATCAGTGGAGCCCAAATGTCAAGATCTGGCTCCAATCTTCCCTAACATACAGGCAGAAATGTACACACAGGAGAGCCCAGCCCTGCGACAGACTGAGGACTAAGGTCTCACTTCTAGAAACCCAAGCGCATTAAAGTGCTCATCTGTTTATCATCCACAGGTAACTTCTTGTCAGACAACTCAAGGACCATGTGTATTCCTGACTCAGAAGGAACAGAAACAAATCTTTACTTGGAAGAGAGAGGAAAACAACAACAAAACACGGAGCTTACACGGCAAATACATTTACCTGCTTTCCCCTTACCTACCCAGCAAAGATGGTTTCTCAAAAAAGAAACACAGATAACATACTTTCCTCTCCTTGCCATGTGGTTTCTGAAAGACTCCCTCAGCCTCACCCCACCCCTGTACCATGTAATGAAACTCCCTTGGTATCCAGGGAGGGCCAGGAAACCAGCGGGCTGTTCTGTCAAGTTAAACTAACAGCAGATCTTCCTCTCTAACATGAAGGGAGCCCTCAGGACAGAAATAACACATTTTCCCAGAGCTAGAACTAGAAAAATGTGAATAGCTTACAATTGAGGGGGCAGAAAGGGGGATTTGGAAAACAAATGATTGTTACCTGCAGCCAGGGCTGGGTAGAGGGAGATGGGGATGCATGAAGAAAACCTGTGATGGAGGTAGAGATGTGCTCCTGTCTGCCCTGTTTGGAAGCTAGTGAAGCTTACCAAACACACACACATGCACACACACGGCTAGAGAGAGGGCTCAATGGTTAAGAGCACTTGTTGGTCTCTAGAGAAATAAAATTTGGTTTCTAGAACCCATGTCCAGTGACTATTAACTTCAACTCCAGGAACTCCTAGTCTCTTTTGGTTTTGGCTAGCCTGCACACACACACACACACACACACACACACACACACACACACACTCATATACATAAATAATAAAAATTCTTAAAATTACACGCATTAACACACAAGCCCATGCATATAAATACACACATATATAAGCATGCTTGAACACATACATGCAAGAAGTTACAGAACAACCCCCAAAGATTATTATCTGCTTAATGATATTAAAATAGCTACATCATGTTGTTTTGAGCAGTTTTATATTTTATGAAAAAACTTTTAAAGCTGTTACCTCATTTGACACCCTCCCCCTTCATGACACACCCATGTGTGGGATGGGGACATGCAACTGTTCATGTTTTATAGATTACATTTAGCAGTTCCCCTAGGTCTTGCCATCAGACAATGATGAATCTGAGACAGGAAGTGGGGCCTAATGACTCCCAGCTCCAGGAACTTCAACTAGGTAAGATATGGGAGTCCTTCTAATGCAAAAATGCTGAGGTTACCCCCACCCCCAGGAGACCCATGGATGTGAGTGACATTTAAGAAAAATCCACGGCATGGGACAGAAGTCTGAAGACATGGCTTTGAGGAATCGTGACACCAGTGCATAGAGAGGAGAAAAAGAAACTGCCAAATATTCCAGGAGGCCTGCAAGCACGCCCCTGAGCTGAATCTCCTAGCCACCTTCTCTTCCTACTGTACTGGTTGGCAAAAGCAATGGCCATGCCATTTAAAACAGTAACTGGTGTTGGTGTTCAGCTGGTAGTGAAGAACATGCTTAGCATGCATAAACTCGGGTTTGGATTCCCAGCCCCCAGGGATATTAAGGCAGGAGGTTCAGGTAAGGTAAGGACATCCTCAGCTACATACTGAGCTCAAGGCCAGCCTAGGCTACATGAGACCCTGACATAAACAAACGCAATAGCTTGTCACTGTAATGTATAAAAGCCCTTGACAACAAAACCAGTTTCTTTCACCAAGGTGGAAACTAAGGCCCAGAGAAATGAGGTGAATTACCCGGAACCAAAGCATCTGTGAGAACTAGGAACTGAGCTATGGCTTTGGGATGCAGAGCTGTGCATGCTACATCAGCTGCCTTGGGCATGTATGGTCTTAACTTCATTATTATAACCATTCCTAATTAATACCACAAGTTCAGATAAAAACACTTAAGAGTAGGGAGGGGAATGTGTGGTTTCCCTCTTTGTTTTTCTGAGGAATATCACCTAATTCCAGAAACAGAAACCAAGGATGCTGTGGAAGGGTGGTAGATAGTCCAACCTGCACAGAAATTGTCCGGCCACTTGGAAATCCTAATGATCTTAGCTATTATAGAATGAGAGTCGGCTGGCTAGTGTCAGTCTCAAGGGTTTCCATCGACCCGTCCATGTTGCCTTATATGGCAATGGGACTTTGCAGTTAAGATTAAGCCAATGGGGTGCAGTGATGGCTTGGCAGTTAAGAGCGTTTGCTGCCCTTCCAGAGGGCCCAAGTTCAAATACCAGCCCAAACATATGCCACATTGCTCACAACTGAAGCCTATAACTCCAGATCTAGAGGATTTGATGGCCTCTTCTGGCTTCTGCAGGTACCTGCATGCATTGTGCACATACCCACACATGAACACACAAATATATACATCACTGAAAAATAAAATATATCTTTAAAAGACATCAGAAAAGTAGAGATTAAGCCTAGGGACTTAGGACAAAATTGTTCTGGATTGTCAGCATAGCTCATTGAAATAGCACAGGTCCGAATGAGAAGGGGGCAGACGGGTAAAACAACAGCAGGAGGAAGTAACAGGCCGGAGTGTGAGGCTGTAATGACGTGAGACATCACTCCCTGGAGCACTAAGTATAGAAGTGTTGAAAATTGTCAAAATCTATAAAAACCGTTATTAGAGTTAACCATAGTAAGTTCTTATTGTAATAGAATAAAATAAAAACAAAATATACAAAACAGCAATGGCCTGGTCATCTCTATGGGGCCCTAAGATGCAGAGAAAGCAGGTAACTTCCCACGTTGTGAAGGTTAGGGGTTTTGTTGTTTTTTTTTTCCTAATGATTATTTTTATTTTATGTGCATTGGTGTTTTTGAGGGTGTCAGATCTCCTAGAACTGGAGTTACAGACAGTAGTGAGCTGCCATGTGGATGCTGGGAATCGAACCCAGGTCCTCTGGAAGAGCAGCCAGTGCTCTTAACCACTGAGCCATCTCCCCATCCCCTTGGGATGGTTAGTTTTAACTGTCAGCTTGGTACAACCTAGCATCACCTCTGAGGAAGACAGTCTCCTCAAGGAATTGTTTAGATCAAGTTAGCGCGCGGGGTATGTCTGTAGGGACTGTCTTGAAGTGGGTGTCCCATTCAGTGTATCCTAGAGCATGTAAGAGAAATGCAGCTGAACAGCAAACAAGATATGTACCTCTTCTTTCTCTACTCCTGGATGTGTGTTACTAGCTGTCTCAAGTTCCTGCTTGACTTCCCTGAAATAATGGAGTTTTACTTGGAATCTCCAGCCAAACACACCCTTTCTCCTCTTAGTTGCTTTTGACAGTGTGTTTATCACTGCAACAGAAGCTAAACTAAACACGTGAAGGCTTGGCATAGCCACTTCCTGGAGCTAGCTATCCAGTGTTCTCTGGCTTCCCTTGGAGGCTTTGGAGCTCTGGGTAAAGGCAGTTTCTGTTCTACTATAGCAAAGCTGCAAGGTAGATATTAGAGAACAGTTTCACTTTCCACTGCAGACAGTGATATTTCCTTATCAGTCTAGTTAATGAGTGCTATTTTGAAGTGGAAAGGAGGTTTTCTGCCAGATGATGGTAGTGCACGCCTTTAACCCCAACACTAGCGAGGCAGAGGCAGGAGGATCTCTGTGAGTTCGAGGCCAGCCTGATCAACAGAGCGAGTTCCAGGATAGCCAGGGTTACACAGAGAAATCCTGTCTTGAAAACTAAAAAGAAAGAAAGGAGGGAGGAATGGAGGGAGGGAGGGAGGGAGGGAGGAAGGAAGGAAGGAAGGAAGGAAGGAAGGAAGGAAGGAAGGAAGGAAGGAAGGAAGGAAGGAAAGAGGGAAGGAGGGAGAAAGGAAAAAAAGGGGGTTTTCTAGAAGGGCAAATATGGGGTGGGAATTACATGTAGACTTGGGTTTCAACTTGATCCTTCTCCCCCCTGATCTTGAAGGAGACACTGACCCGGCTTTGGAGTCTGTTACCTATAAACGGCAACAGCCCAGGCCTATCACACAGCTGTGATGAAGAAGGGTGACAGCCGATGTGGCTGGCCCATGGAAGGCCACCTTTAAGGAGTGCTTATTGTCAGAGCACAATGTCAGAAAACAGCTGCTGCTCCTGCTGCAGGCTCCACCCTTTCACAATACTGACAGATGGGTGCCTACTGGGATGTCATCTACAATTTCTCCCCTGGGAAATGAGTTAATATCAAAGTGGGTGTAGGTACCAAACACACCCTGCTCCCCAACTGCTTCCTGTCTGGGAATCAGAGAGCCTAGCTGCTGGCTCTTACTAGGAACAACTCCCATCCTCAAAACATTTAAGAGACCCAGCTCTCGGATAGCTTTCCCTAGAGACCCCACTGTGCTGTTGCTTCTGTTGGTGCCTGGCATCGATAACTTTCTTAACAAACTCATTGTCCCCCAGTAATCTGTCTCAGTGTCCTTTTCAATCCTGCCCCCATCCTAAACCTAACAGTAAAAGGTGCCCACAACTACACTAACCATTGTTACAAGGTTGTCAACTCACTCACAACACCAAATGACAAAGTGTGCTCTTATCCTCTCTAGGGAAAACCTGGGCAGTGTGGGCAGCACACAGGCCAGCAAATGGCAGAGTTAGGCAGGGATTCCAACCCTGTCAATTCTAGCCAGCCACAGCCTCTGTTCTGCAACACGGCAATGCGGAACTTTATTTGAAACTGCATGGCACAGCTGTTGCACTCAGGAACCCAGAAGCCGAGGCTACACCTGTGTAAGACTGGGCCCATCAACATGCCAGCATGGATGGAGAGAGGGCTCAGAAAGCCCCACCTCCTTGAAGAGCTAGACAGTTTGCAGACAGTGGCCGGGAGCAGAGGCGGGAAGTGGTAGTGGGTTGTTGGGATCCCATTTCTCAATGGTGCAGCCACAGGTAAGTTGCCCTTGCTCAAGTGAATAACCCCCTACTCATGTTCATTCCTGCCATTCTAATTAAATGACACAGGACACACACACACACACACACACACCAAAGAAATTATAAAATTATAAAATAAACATAAAATGCCAGTAATTGATATCTGCAGTTGATATTCCTGCAATTGATATCCCAGTTATATCCCAGTAATTGATATCCCTGCAATTCAGGTCTGTCTGTAGGGCCTGAATCAGGATCAGGGCATCCTAACCTGGCTGGGCATCTCCAAAAGGAAATGAGCTCCACTTCTCAGGGGAGTTCTGGGAAGCCCGTGCTTCTCAGCCTCTTTAGACTCTAAAAGAAAGGAACACACACACACACACACACACACACACACACACACACACACAGACAGACAGACAGAGACAGACAGAGAGAGAGAGAGACTGATTATTTTTTACAGAAGGTATTATATGTCTGAACATCTACATATACATCTCTAAGACATAAAGGCTGAGATCTGCAGTGCCTGCTGGGAAGGAGATGAAAAGCTACTGAAGGCCCCATTCCCAGGTTCCAGCTGGCTAACAGGTATAATCCAGCCAACAGGCCAATGAAGGGAAGCATAAGGAATGCAGCACATGGGGAGGGCAGGCCTGAGAGCAAGCCCTTGGGCAACCAGAGTGCTCAGAAACTACCTGACCTCCTCAGGGAAGGGGCTGCTGCTCTGTTTTTGTGGAAACTGAAACCATGTGACTGAAAACCACCACCGCCATGCATCCGTGAGGCTGTGATCTTGACTCTGAGGGTCAGGCATTGGCTCTGGATGTCACCTGCACCAAACAAACATGTTGAGAATGGGAAGACACCATGGTGGTTTTGATGTTATAAAAGGAGGGGTTCTCCAGCTAGGTGGTGGTGGCGCATGCCTTTAATCCCAGCACTAGGGAGGCAGAGGCAGCCTAGTGAGTTTGAGGCCAGCCTGGTCTACAAGAGCTAATACCAGGACAGGTTCCAAAGCTACAGAGAAACCCTGTCTCGAGAAAAAAAGAAAAAAGGGAAAGTTCCTTCAAGGACACAAAAAGACATTTCTTCAAAGAAGATTCATAAATGCCCAGCAAAGGCATGAAAAGAAACATAAATCCAATCACAGTGAGATGCTCCTCTGGAACTGTTAGGATGGCTTCCATATGAATGCACAGACAAACAGGACCAGAATGCAGAGAAACTTGAACCCTGTGTACTGTTATAGGGCCATAAACGGGTACAGCCACTAGGGAGGGCAGTGTGGCAGTTCTTCAGAAAATTGAAACAGAGGGTTGCTGAGAGGGCGCAGGGTGTTAAAGCACTCGCCGCCAAGCCTGAAGACCCAAGTTCAATCCCTGGGATCAAATGGTGGAAGGAAGGAGAACAGTGACTTCCAAAAGCTGTTCTCTGATCGCCACATACATGACAGAGGCTTGAGCATCCACACATACAATGATAATACATAAGAGTCACTCAAAAGTGAAAAACAGAAATACAGTGTGACTCCCATTTGCTTTCGGGCATCCACCCAAAAGAACCCAAAGTAAAGCCATGAAGAGACCTTTGTATACCGGTGGTCATGGCAGCCATTATTCACGATCAAAACCTGGAAGCAACCCCTGTGCCCAGGGATGGATGAATGAATAAACAAAACGCGGCAAGTATACGCAACAGAGTATTATTCCACCCTAAAGAGAAAGGCAGTTGTGCCCCATGACAACATGGATAAACCTTGCAGACAGTAGGCTGAGTAAAATGGTTCAATCACAAATGACAAAGACTGCCTGTCTCCATTTATCTAAGACGGTCAAAGTGTTGAGGCAAAAAATTAAAATGGTACGGGCCCAGGCTGGTGTAAGAGAAAATGGGAATTACTGTGTAATGGCTCGCGTCTGTCTGGGAGGATGACACAAGTTACAGAGATGAATGGCGGTGACTGGCCTCACACCAAGAAGCATGCACTTAATGTCACCCGACTATATACTTAAAGATGACTAAGATGGGGTGGTGGGGAAATGGCTCACTGGGTCCGGTGGAAACCTGAAGTCTCACAGGAAATGAGATCTAGTCCAGGAGGAGATCTGGGTAACACAGCCTGGGTGCTGCCAAGACCCCAGGGCCAGGGCTCCCCACCCTCTGTTCCTTCCGACAACTTGTTCAGAAATGCCTTCCACTGAGCGTGCCATTCCTGAGCTGTTGAGTCAGGGCGGTGGCAGTCTGGGGAGGTGCTGGGCAGGGGGAGTTCAACCTTCAGGTCTTAGCCAATGGATTCCGTTTGGCCAGGTTTATCCTTACTTTCTAAGGTTGTGCCCCAAGGGGGTTGAAGGGAGTGGAGTGGATGGCAGAGGGGAGAAGGTATCGGGATGAGTCCTGCCAGAGCAAACAGTGGTGTAGCAACCCACACCCATGGGACTAAAACACTTTCACAAGGAAAGACTTCTCCCACAATTTCTTAAAATAAGCACCTATGGCCTGGGGAGGGAAGGGCCTGGAAGGAACCTTGTTATTATATACACACTTTTTCCCCCCTCAAATCAAAAAATTGAGTTCAAACATATACAACAGAGCTGGAGATGTAGCTTGATATGTGTGTGACCGTGCTGATATATATATACCTATATAGCTGTCTCTGGAAGCCAGAGTTTGATGTCAGACTGTCTTTCTTCTCTCGTTCTTTTTCTGAGACATATTCTTTCACTGAACCTGAATCGCGCAGGCTCACAGATTGGCTAGACTGTCTGGGCAACGAGCTCCCAGGTTCCTCCTGTCTCTGCCTCCAAGAGCTGGAGTTACAGGTGTGTATGCCATGTATGGTTTTCATATGGGCACTGGGGATATGACCTCAGTTCTTCAGCCAGACCACTGTGGCAGGCAAGACACGGCAACAGGCGTGTGAGGTGGCTGGTCACATGCTATGCACAGCCAGGAAGCAGGAGAGATGGACGCTGGTGCTCAGTGCCTTCTTCTTATTCAGCCCAGGATGCCAGCCCAGGGAATTCTGCCACCCATAGTCACGGTGGGGACACACCCACAGGCTGGTCTGGGTGATTCTGGACACTGTCAAGTTAGTAATCAATATTAACCATCTCAATCGCTACTGTCATTCTTAACCTCATGAGCGATATGAGACAACGGAGGGCCGGGACCTTTCAACTCTGAACTTTACACTCTGTAGAAGCGCTCTAACGGGGCGGCCCCTGTGAGGTTCCAGAGTGGAACTTACAGTGTGCCCATGTGTTTGAATGAAAATACTTAGAAAGGCCTGCTATGGGAGCAAGTAGAATAAAGAAGCTCCCAGACAGATCTCATTAAATAAGTTCTATTTGTAGGAGCAGGCCCAACCCCTAGCTGCTGTAGGCAGCTGTCCTGACTGCTCCTTCCTCTATTGTCCTCCAGCACGGGAAGATCTAGAGTGTATACCCATCTTCTACCACCACAGTGTAAGAACTCCCCCAAATGGGTAGTTGCTTTTGGTTCTCTCAGCTCTTTTATGCCTAGGACTAGATGCTAAGAGGGGTTTCCTGATGAAGGGAGTGGAACAGTCTGAGGGAGACACTCAGAGTAAGTCTTGACTATGAAATTCCTTCCACTTTTCAAGACTGCCTGCTCTCCGAGCAGATGTTCTAATCACATCTGCTGGTTATCAGCTGCCTCCCTTCCAAAATACCCAGCGTGGAAATTAGACACGGGCTGCAGTCTGTCAGGCCCGTGTGTGCCAGAACCAGCTGCTGCTTCCGATGTGGGTAGTTGTGAGTGAGTTCCCACACTCTTCAGAGTGTCCATAGGCTCGTGTGTAAAATGTGAAGAACAGCGTCTGCCTTGCAGAGCTATGTAAGTGTGTTAAATGCATTGTGCGTGAGCTAGAGTTCATCGTGGTCCCCATCATCACACTATGCTGAGTGACATTTGCATACATGTCCTCTCTAGCCCTCCAGAGCAGAGCCTCTCAACTTCTGGGGTCTATCCCTACACCACTGACCTGCAAACTAGAACCCCCAACAGATAAGGAGAGGGTGGGGACTGTAGCTCTGTTTAAACAAGCTATGCCCTCTCCATAAATATACATACATACTACATACTGTAAGAGATTGTGACACGTGCTCACCAAAGTAGAAAATTCTGCAAAATGATATTAACTTCCATATTCTTTCCCAAACAAATATGATGTCACAAAGACCATGGGCTCCCAAACTGAGCTGGACTGGAATTCTGTCCCTGTCTGAGGATGAACCCCAGAGATTCTGAGGTCGGTCTGGAATATGGTGCGGATGTCAGGGTTTCCAGGGAGAAGGGACGAGCAGGGGGGTCTAGTCTCCAGGCAAGACTGAAAACCATTATCCGTTTGGGTCTAGAGTCCAGTTTTCTACAGCAGTAGCCTCGAGGCTCCCTCCAGAGTAGACCAGCTTCTATCAGGATACACACTGGGCTGCCACTTCACACCGATTTTGCAGAAAGGATTCTCACGCTTAAAAAGCAGAAATCTGGGCCTTGGAGACGCTCAGTCAGTAAACTGCCTGTTGCACACGCACGGGCACTGGAATTTGATCACCCCAGAGCCCACATTTAGAAAATCCAGACACAGCAATGCGCACCTGTAATTTCAGGGCCAGGATGGGGGGTTGGACAGAGACAAGAGATCTCTGGGACTCAGTGCCGGCCTCTTGCCAAACTAGTAAGTCCTAGGTTCCAGGTCCGGGGAGAGAACATTTCTCAGAAAAGCAAGGTAGAAAGCAATTGAGGAAGAACACACGACATTGGCCACTGGCCTCCACACATGTGCATGAACATGGGTGTGTGCACAAATGTGTGCACGCACACACAAATGGGGTGGGGGAGCTAGAACATGGTAGGTTTGCAAACGACTGTCCCCACCTGCCAGTAAGGGCCTTGCGGTCCCACAGAGCTGTCTGTATTCACTGTTGTGTCTGTCCCAGGCCTCCCAGCACACTGGATATTGCATAAATATTTGTAGGAAGGTCGACTCGTCCTATTTATTATATGGCTCCAATTAAGTTCTCAGTTGCTTGGCTCAGCAACCTAACAGTTTTTACAAGCAGCTAAACGCCAACAGCCTCCGCCTCAAATCTCAAACCCACAACAGAGAATGGAGTGGCCAACTCTCCATGGAACATGCTGACATTCCTCCTTGGGGTTAGATACACTGTGTGAGTGCCTAATGACTGATAAATATAAGCAAACGTGGATTGCATCAGTCAGGAAGAGGCCAGCGTTCTTCAGCAGCACAGGCCTCCCAGCTAATATTTGGATTGTTTCATCTGAAACCGTCAAATTACAAGAGCGTGACAAACACCGAGTAGGAACCTCACAGTAAGCAGTAACTGGCCCTTTGCCAGTAAGGTAGAAGAGCAAAGGTACCCAGCTATCAAATGCTCAGCCTAATGTCTGCAGCATGATCAGGAGGCGCACAGAGCCTGCACCTCCTGGCAGATCTCCTAGAAGCTCAACCACAGAGCCCCTTTCCCACCCAGGACCTCCCTCCTAGTCCCATGTTTCTAGCCCCAAAGCTGGTGTCCCCCACAGACCTGAGTACTGTAAGCAGCCTAACAGTGCACCTTCAGATTTCACCTTACTGGCTGCCTCTACAACTCTGGTTGTCACTCAAACTCCTCAGTCCCCAGACACCGACTGTATTATCATCTCTGCTCTATCTACTCTTTAGAGCTACCACCACCTTGATGCGAACCCTGACTTCCTCCACTGTTTCTGGAGCCTGGGGGAAAGCACCCATCTCAAGAGAGCCTCTATGTCCTCCCCTTTAGGAAAATAATATTAGCGCCTGTCTCAGATGTCAGAAGGCAGCAAGAACAGCACTTAAGTGAGCAATGGGCATGTAACGAACCTTAGGGATGACCTCACCGCGGTTTTGAAATCAAGAGTTCTGAAAAGCAAGTTTTTGGCTCTGTCTTTTTATTATGCTTTGGTGACAATACTCACCGGGCAGGAAACCTGATCTTCACTGGTTTAGGCTATTTAGAGTCTTATTGTTATCCTATTTGGTGGGAGCATTCATGGTTCCTTGGAGAAATAATCCAGGGTTTGGCCACGAGGCAATGCCAGATCATTCAGGGAATGTTAACCATATGTGAAATTCATCCCGAATTCTCTCTCTTAGACAGTTCTGTGTTCTAGAACACTGTGGTAGTCTGGGGAGATGGCTCAGTGGGGAAGAGGACTTGCTTTGAAAGCACAATGATCTGAGTCCAAATACTCGGTTCCCACATGAGAATGGGCGTGGCCCTGTATGTGATCTCAGCATTGTGAGGGGCAAAGACAGGAGGACGGCTGGGTCTTAGTCACCACCAGCCTAGCTTCAGGTGCACTGAAGGACTGCTTGGGCTAGAGCAGGACACCCGATGTCATCCACATCCTCTGCTTCTGGGTACACATGGCTCACACACATGCACAATACACATAAACAAACAAACATGTAAATCACAAAGTGTCATAGGTATCTCAGATAGGGGAACTCTGCTGGGGGCCAAGTGAGGAGGAAGACAGGAGACCTTGAGGCCTGAGCTTCTGAAAAGAGGCATCCACAGTCCCATGACCTATTGAAAATACATCCTTGAAACTTCCTAGAAAAATATTTACTATTACAGGATTCCGTAATCACAGCTGGGGGTTAGCTAAGACTCCAAACATGTAACCCGTCCAAAGACTGGCAGCACACATCAGCTCTTCATACACCTGTTTTTTTAATTTATTTGAGAATTTCATACATGAGTACTGTGCTTTCATCATTTGTACCCCTCCATCTTTCCTTTCCAATTCTTCCTGTGTTCTGCGTCCCCAGACTCCCTCTGAAATCCGTGATCTCTTCCTTATTCTTGTTTATATGTGTATGAATGTATGTAATCTCCCACTGAGTCCATATGTATTGTTCATATGTATTTAGGGCTGACCTCCTAGGACTGGATAGTCTATCAGGCAGTCTCATTCCTGGAAAGGACAGATTCTCCCCTCTCAACAGAGTCATTAATTGCTTAGAGCTCTTCATGTAGGTGAGATTCCTCCATCCCTTTGGGTATGTCACTTGATATTGTCATTATCTAGGTCTGTTTAGGAGACCTCACTTTTGAGAAAGTCTCTGTGTTTTGTCCTCTTGTTAACTCCACACAGCCTGTGACTAGTGGTTTCTAGCTCCCCACCTCTTCCCAGCACAGTGGTGCCATCTTGGGACCCAAGTGTCTTAATTAGGATTACGATTGCTATGGTGAAACACCACAACCCAAAGCAACTTGGGAAGGAAAGGGTTTGTTTCACTCACTGCTCCAGATAACGGTCTATCATCAAAAGCAGTGGGTGCACAGCTCAGACAGGACAAGAACCTGGAGGCAGGAGCTGATGCAGACAGAGGCTACGGCGGGGTGCTTCTTAATGGCTTGTTCCTCATGACTTGCTCAGCCTGCTTTCTTGTAGAACCCAGGACCACCAGCCCAGGGGTGGCCCCACTCACAATGGGATGGGCCCTCCTCCATCAATCACTAATTAAGAAAACGCCCTCCAGTCAGATCTTATGGAGGCCTTTTCTCATGTGTGGTTCCTCCTTTCAAGTAACGTTAGCTTGTGTCCAATCAGCACACAGGGTCTCCTCCTCTTTTCACACCTTCACAGATCTCCCTGAGGTGTGACGTCTAATGGCCTCTCAGAATCTCCTCCAGGTGTCCTTCTGTAGAAGTGCTGTGTTTTATTGGTTGATGAATAAAGCTCCTTTGGCCAATGGCTTAGCAGAGTAAAGACAGACAGGAAATTTGAACAGAGATGATAGATAGATAGATAGATAGATAGATAGATAGATAGATAGATAGATAGATAGATAGATAGATAGATTGTGTGTGTGTGTGTGTGTGTGTGTGTGTGTAGGCAGAGTCAAAGAGTTCCATGTAGCTGCCAAAGGAGAAAGATGCTGGAAACTTACCAGTAGGTCACAGCCTCATAGCGATACATAGTTTAATAGAAATGGGTTCATTTAAGATATAAGAGCTAGCTAGACATACACCTGAGTCATTGGCCAAGCAGTGTTGCAATTGATATAGTTTTTGTGTGGTTATTCAGGTCTGGGTGGCTGGGAAACAAACGAGCAGCCTCCATTTACCTCTTCACTTTGAGGAGTAATTTTACAATCAAAGAGCGGGACAGGAGTGGCCTTGGGACTGTAGAGGCTATAAAATCAGTAAAAAGCTATGTGGGGGCTGGGAAAGTGGCTCAGTCAATAAAGTAATTGTACACAAGGAGGAGGACCCACGTTCCACTCCTAAGAACACAGGTAGGGGTGGGGGAGCAAAGCTAGGTGTACCTGGGGAGAAGAAGGCCAATGGAATCCTGAAGGCTCCTGATTGGTCAGCCTAGCCAAAGCACAAGTTTCTGGTAAGTAAGGGACTTTTTGTAGACTTGGTCTGAGGAATCACACCAGATGCTGTGCTATGGTCTCCACCGGCCCCCACAGGCACATTTTTGCACAGAAGTGGCTGTGGTAAGAATTCCTCTCATTCTGCACAATCAGTGTAGAGGCTCCCCTGTTGTCAAGGCAGGGATAGACACAGGGACCATGGTGTGCACATACCTTCTCTCTGAGGATTCTCGGCCCCGGGCCTGTGGGTGGCGGCTGCCTCGCACCACTGTGGGGCCTGGGAGGCTGGCATCGGGGCCAGGCGGGGCACGTTGCTCCTCACGATTTCGATGCAGTGGTACTGAGGTGCGTACGGCTGACACGACATGGCCAGTGAAGGACAGCGTAGGGCCACCAGGTCGCGAACCTCCACGACTGCGATAGGAGCTGGGCAAGCAGGGCCGCGTCTGCTCCATCACACCACCACTGCAGCTGCGTGAACAGGCAGACCAGGGGCCCCAAGAGCCCCAAACTCCTGGAGAGCCACCACCACTGTCCTCTGGGGTTCCCTCTGCCACGGCCATCCGTTGTGGGACCTGCAGAGACAGAGGATGTTTAGGGACCTGAAACCTGAGACGCTTGAGACAGGGTTAGTTTCTCTCCTGGTTCCATGCAGACACAGGGAACAATTAAGATTCAAAACAGAATGCATATAATTCAGCCTGGGTCACAATCAATACGAACTCAGTCCTAAGAGACAACTAAAGTGCCCGGGAGCCAGGAGAGTCACAGTGCAGGCTGGCTTTGAGCACTGTGATGACTAATCTTTACTATCAACTTGACTGGATTTAGAATCACCATGGACACACACTTCTGGGTTTATCTGTGAGAGTTTCTCTAGATTAAGATACAGTAGGAAGACCCACCCTGTGCAAGGATGGCACTATGCCATAGTCTGGGGTTGCTGACAAAACCCAGAAAGCAGGTCTGGTAGCAGTATTGATCCTGCTCTGCTTTCTGACTACACCCATGATACAGCCAATTTCCTCCTCTCCACCATGATAGGCTGCACTCTCAAATCATGAGCCAAAGAAACCTTTCATGAAGTTGCTTTTATGGGCGATTTGTCCCAGCCATGAGGGGGATAGCTAATATGTGAGCTGCGGTCTCATAGAGCAGGTATGGAGTCTTCAGGCGTCCCGCTCCTCAACCTCCAGCCAGATGCCTCCCTCTGAACCAGAAGACCTGGACTCCCTTTAGCTGCAGGGAAATTGCCCCATCTCCCTGCAGAAAAATGGCTGGAACAGTTTGGAGGCTGTGCCCCAGAGCCAGGCTGCCAGGACACATGCACACATGCACACACACACACACGTGCAAGCACACATACACACGCACACGCACATGCACAAGCACACACACACACACCTGCCACCTCCTCCTAAGCATGACTAGGAAGTTTCCGAGCCTCCGACGCCAGTACATTTGGCAAGAGAATGGTCCCAGTGCCTTCTAGGCCGTAAGGAGGTTGTTTGTGCACAGGGAAGTTTGGCATTAAGAACTTGTTAGCAAGCAGTCATGACCATTTTCCTGCTCCCATACACACCAGAAGTGGGAAACATCGCAGCGTGCAAGCCAGAGCAATTCCACCCTTTGTTGAGCTGGTCTTTCCAGAGACCGGCCATGCTAGGCGCCGAGCTAAAAGTCGCTCCAGAGAGGTTCCTCTGTTATGCAGACATGAACTGAAGTTCCAAGAAAAACTGCTGCACACGTGTTAAAGGTTCTGCAAGGCTGACAGACGGACTTGAACTTCTGTGATTATGGAGAGCTGGAATGTTGCAATGCCAGGCCCCAAATTACCTTGGGTTCTCTATTAGTCCCCTTAATAGACATTCTTGCTCGCCTTTGGATTTGACCTCACATCCTTGGGGCAAATCCTTTTTAGCTTCCACCTTAGGCTTATAGCAGAGACGTGGCTGTAACCCACCTAACTGATGTTCCCACCAATGCATTTTAAATTTACCTTGTTTTTCCCCCTGTTACTATAAAAAAAAAAAAAGACATATGTTTGAACATGGTGTTTGGGATAACCTGAATCTGTTTTTCTGGACCACGGCCACTTACATTAGCCTCCAGAATAAACTCTCTTTTTTCCACTGAAGAGACAGCTATGTTTTCCCCTCAACACAGACACATTCTGAGCACCAGCTGTATGCCTGGCTCAGAATCAGGCAGTCTCCCCCTTCATTCCCTGCTGCTGTGATAAAACACCTGACCGGAAGCAATTTAGGGGAGAATAGGCTTGTTTTAGGTCAAACTCCAGGGGCATTATTACAGGGATTATATCAGCAGGAATGTAAAGCAGCCAATCACATCACACCGACGTTCAAGAGTGGAGAAAAGTGAATTAATGCAGACACGTGTGCTACCAAGCTCATTTCCCCTATTCTTATACAGCCCGAGGGCCCAAACTCAGGTATAGCGTCCTCCACAGTGGGCTAGATCATCCCATTTCAGCTAATGTAATCAAGAAAACCCTCCTTGGGGTCAAGGACATCATGAGAAAGCTCACACAATCAACTAACCGGGCCTCCTAGGGGCTTGCAGAGACTGAACCGACAACCAGGGAGCCCGCATGTAGGCACTCGATATATGTTACAGGTGTGTAGCTTGGTCCTCTTGTGGAACTCCTAATATCACGGACAGGGGCTGTCTCCAACTCTTTTACTGGCTTCTTGGACCCTACTTATACTTGCCCAGCCTTAATACATAGGGAGGTGCTTAGTCTTACTGTAAGTTGATATGCTGTGTTTTGTTGATACTCATAAGAGACCTGCCCTTTTCTGGGTAGAGATGGAAGAGGAGGAGATTGTGGTATAGGAGGGAGGGAATGGGGGGAGCGGGACTAGGAAGGCAGGATAAGAGAGGAGGCTGCCTCCAGGATGTAAAATCAATAGATGAATTTGAAAAACCCTCCTTGGACATGCCCACAGGTCAAGCTGATCCTCACAACTCTTCACTGAGACTTTTCCCCAGAAGATCTCAGAATGTATCCAGCTAGCGAGCTAACCACATCAGGCCCTGACGACAGAGAGGAAAGCACCCAGGTCCATACGAGTGGCCTAACCACAGCAGGATATGCTGTCAGTCAATACATGATGAGAAAGCTCCTAGGACGGACTGGCTGCCTTGGCTGGACGGAGGGAGTGGGAGGCTTGAGAAGGCAGGGAAACAAGGGTGTCCCAGCAGAGCTGCGACTCATAAGCATCTACTGAACTCTAATTGTTTGTACAACCTGAGTCTGTTTTTAAATTTTGTTTTACTTATTTAGGTCTGAGTGCTGTGCATGTATGCCTGCAGGTTAGAAGAGGGCACCAGCTCTCATTACAGATGGTTGTGAGCCACCATGTGGTTGCTGGGAATTGAACTCAGGACCTCTGGAAGAGCAGCCAGTACTCTTAACTGCTGAGCCATCTCTCCAGTCCCCACAGTAAGAGTCTTGTGTCTATCCACAAATCTCCTTTTGTGGAAGGGAAACGGAGGTTCAGAAACACCGTGTGGCTAGTCCCCAGTCACTGTACTAGATTCAGACATAACCAGGCCTCAGAACATACAAGTTCTGGCACTTGCTCTCCTCCCAGCAGACATGCCCTTCCAAAGCATCTTCCTCAAACATCTTTCCTATCCTTGGAGCAAATCTAGGGCCTTCTACAGAACATGGATTCTTTTCAACAAGCCATGGACTTATCTATGCAGTGTGCCAAGATGCCTACAGATGGCCTTCTTTCATTTGTGTTTTGACGGACCTTGGATTTTGCCAGTTCAAAGGTCACCTAAGTGGTGAGGCAGTCTAAGGATTATCTGGAACAAACTTGACAAGGCTGACTCCCAGGATGCCACATGGTGTCAAGTGTGATGTCACCCATGAGTGATGGCACTAAGCCTGCCTCACAAGGTAGCTGTGAGAACTGGTCAAGAACCTGACTAACAATCACGAGGAAGTACTCCAGCTGTCCCCGTGGTCACTGAAATGCAGGGCTTAGCTCTTAAGTGGAGCTCTAGCCTCACGTAATCAGTCACCGTGAAGCTACTGATGTATAATCAGGGCCACTTTCATTTAACAAACTGTGGAGTTTCTCAGACCATCTTTATAGCTCACATTGGCTCCTGAAGGTTCTGGAAGTAACTCGAGCAGGATAGGATAAAAGCAGGAGTCAAGCAGAGGAGCAAGGGGTTTGTCCCCCTGAAGTCATCAGCAGACCTCAGCTGGCATTGACAAACTGATTTAGGGAAGCTACGTCAGGAGAACCAAAGCAAGGGTAGAGGTGATGTGGGGTGATCCAGCTGCAGACAGGGTCAAAGCAAGAATAAGACAGACATGAGAGGAGGCAGGTCTGGGTGATGACTGACAGCTGCTGACTAGAGCTCAGAGTACATGAGCTCAGATCCACCACACCGAGCACCTAGAGAGAAGGGTTTTGTCCTGTTTATAAACACAGAACAAGGCAAAGACATGAGGGCTGGAGTCCAATGAAGCAGAGAAGACACAGCCCTGAAGAAAAGGCAATGTAACCACCTAAGCAAAGAGTGCAGGGATGTGGTCAAAGCCACGGGAACCTGAAACCATCAGATGCTAAAGAAACACAAAAGGGGTCTCCACCTGAGGATTGGGGAAAGCACACATAACTGGTAACATCTGGCTTGGGGAACAGTGAGGGAAGTCACCTCTGCTGTTTTATGCCATCAAATCTGTAGTGATTTGTTCAAACAAACAGAGCTCTGGAGTGGCGGGACAAGGCAGGAAAGGATACCAGTCACTTCTCCCTGTAGGACACATGCACATATAAGTCAGCTCCTTGGCAGGACAGAAGCAAGCTACTACCACCAGGTCATGTTTTTGGAGAAACTGTGGGATGTGCTATGGGGTCAGGCTAATGAGAGGCACAGAGTAGCCTACAATCAGGTACGTCTCCATTCCCCTAGTCTCCTGGGCGTTTCCCCCGTAAGATACCACCACTCTGCTTGTACTGTTGGTGGAAAACAGAAGCAGAAGGAGGGGTAATTCCATGTGTATGGTCTTCCTAGCACAAGGATAGTTAGGGATAAAGGAACAAAGACAGGAAGGTGTTTCTGATGCCCATGGGGATAGACGCTCTCTGTCCCTTCCCAATCTCTCGGTAACAGATAACCACTATGCTTTCTGTAACATTCCATTAGACACGCAGATACACAGGGGACCACTTCCCTCAACTAATCCCACCCTAATTTAGCATCCGGTTGCCAAATTGGGCAAGATCCTGGTGGGAAGGGAACATGAAACCACATTCCATCCTATTCTACTGGCATGAATTCTCAAATTTATAGTGTAATTCTACAGCGAGTGACCTGAAATTCCACAACTCCCCATCGTGAGAGCCCAGCCACACACTCCGGAGCTGGGTTTTAATAGGGTAGGCTACCTTCCATAGTTTATGCTAGCTATACTCAAACTATCACATAACATTACATATATGTTACACATGCATATACAAGAATTGCTATCACATCCATGATATGAAAAGAACAAACTGGAAACAATATGAAGAGTCTAGACACATTCTAAATAAGAGCCCAACTAGATGAAAAGTTCCCTTACTATAATGCAATATAATTTTTCGGTTAGAATGAGGCTAATTTACATTTGTTAAAATAGTTTCTATAGCACGTTAATTGTTGAAACACAAAACAAAAAGTAGGCTAATAGAAGAAATCTGTTCACAGCTATCTCTCTTTAAGCATTAGGTCAAAGCACTAGAAAAACTTTATATTTGAGCAGATCTGATCTACAACGCTGCAATTTCATGTGCAATTTTTTTAACTTAATATGACTTAAGAGTTCTCTGGCTTTGTTAATAAGAGGGCCCAACTGGAAAATCTTTCCATGCCAAGCAGAGTGACAGGAATGAAAAGAGCAGAAACCATTGTGGCTCCAACACCCACCTGCCTAATACTACCAGCTTCATATCACCAGCTGGCTGCCTCAGGGGATCATGGATATCGCAGGCAGCTGCAAGGCCAGACCTATTAGAATATGCTTAGCAATTACAGGAATAACAACCATCAGGGCAACCAAAGGGCTAATTGCTTTAGTTGTATTATCTAACTGAACCCCCAGAACAGCTATCGTCTGTAGTCCGCCCTGGAGAAATCAAACATGTTACAGTGTTAGCAAGCAGATAGCCAGGAAAGGTCCCGTGGCAACTCCAGTCATGTTTGGACTCACCTGAGGGATGGTGTGCGGAGTTGAGCAGAAGCTCACTAAACCTGGAGTGATTACTTTTAAATGACCTCGTCCCCTGAGACTGGTGGCTCCTAAGGAAAATTTTGATAAAAATACTCAAATGATCAGAAAAGGAAAGCAGGAGCAAGCACGCAGCACACACCATCTCCCACCAAGGAAAGGAGCAGCACACGGGCCCAGGGGCAGCCATGGGTACTGCTGTCCACAGGAACGGCGTCAGCATCTCTGGAAAAGGCACGAGCCCCCTCTGGAAGACCAGGGGAAAACCAGAGGGTGGCAACAGGAAGGGCAAAGGGGAGGGATGACAAACACCTCCTCATATGCTGAAACTGAGCAGCACAGCCGAGAGCCTGATTTTTACGGGATGTATTTCTGCAGCTCCCATTCCCACTTCACATCAGCCATCCAACAATAGCGGGGTCCAGTGGCGGAAGCTTTGAAAATGGCTGACCTTTAATGCCACTTCATCAGGGTTGTTGGGTGACTAAGTAGGATGTCTAACACTTCCACCTAGCAGGGACAGGTAGCATGTTCCTATGTCCCTTTAGTGGGAAGACAGATGCATGAGTCCAAAGTCTTACAATGCTTCAGAAGCAGACCCAACCATAGATCAAAGCGGCACCCTCTCCACTCCACTGGGGTTTTCAAGGACGTGAACAGGAAGGGTAGGATAACAGTTAAAGAATGGACACATTCAAAGTGCACACCATATGGAGACCCTTCTCTGGAGAATATGTTGTGTCTCCCGTGGGGTGAGGGCTGGAGTCTAGGGAAAGATATATCAGACAAGATCCTACGGGACTTTGGGGGTTCTCTTCCTCTTAAAAACCATGAGGTCACATTACAGGAGCTCTCCCTGTCTACCTCTGTACCTGCCCCCCCCCCTCCGTGTCTTAGTTAGGGTTTCTATCGCTGTGAAGAAACATCATGACCCAAAGGCAAGTCGGGGAGGAAAGGGTTTTTTAATTAGGCTTGCCTTCAGTATTGCTGTTCATCACTGAAGGAAGTCAGCACAGAAACTCAAATAGTGCAGGATCCTAGAGGCAGGTGCTGATGAAGAGGCCATGGAGGATGCTGCTTACTGGCTTGATCCTCATGCCTTGCTCAGCCTGCTTTCTTATAGAACCCAGGACCAGCAGCCAGGGAGATACCACACACCATGGGCTGGACCTTCCCCCATTGATTACTAATTGAGAAAATGTCTTAAAGCTGGATCTCAAGGAGGAATTTTCTCAGTTGAGGCTCCTTCCTTTGATGACTCTAGCTTGTGTCAAGTTGGCACACAAGACCACTCAATTCAGTGTGTGTGTATGTGTGTGTGTGTGTGTACACACGCATGGGTATGGATGCACATATAGAGGGCCAAAGGTCAACCTCAACCTTGGTGTTGTTCCTCACGCTATCATCCACTTTGTTTCCTTGTTTTTTGGGGATAGGATCTCTCACTGGTCTAGAATCCCCCAATTTGGCTAGGATGTGCTGGCTAGTAAGCCCAGGGATCAATCTATTTCTGCCACCTTAGCACTGGGATAACTAAGACACTCCACCATGCCTGGCTCTTTTTCTGTGCTTTTGGGGATAGAACTCGGGTCCTTGTGCGTACAAGGCAAGCACTTCAGTGACTGAGCCATCTCCCCAGCACTATGGAACCTCTCTGAATACTCATGAAAGACCAGAGCATGGGGGTGGAGGGAAGGGGTGTCATTCAAAGACATAAGAAAAGTAGTTAATCATGTCCCGATTTAACACAACAGTGGATCTGTGATAATACCAGAGGAAATGGAAACTCCTCAAGTATTCTGGGTTGGGAGCTGAACTAATACTACCTGAACTAACACTACATTTGGAAGGTTGTTTCATGCCAGTCAGAGACGTGTATAAATCTACATGCATGGGAAGACATGTGGATGTGAACCTGGTAGCCCTTTCCTTTTGGCCTTTTAGGAAATCTGTCTCCGTGTTGCATAAAAGGCATTGGGAATGTATCCGGGGACCAGCTAGCTGAAGCCAAGGCAGATAGAGTAGATCAACTGGAATTGGTATCTCCTGACAAGTGACCAAGAGACCAATAGCTTTGGGTCCTCTGCTCTAGTATCTGCTCCCCTGGTCATCCATGCTCTGAGACCATTCTTGTGGTGGTGGTGTTACTCTCAATGGTACCCACACCCACATCCTACCTACATCCTAGACTCATCCCAGTCTGGCCTCCCTGGCATTTGCTATTTCTGTGGCTTGCAGAAAAGAACTCTAGATAGAATTTAATGATGGCACATAAAATGTGGTAACCAACATGATGTAAAGTGAATCAGGTCTGCCTCTGGCACAGGACTTGGAGGAGAAAAAGCAGCTCTTGGGGACTGCCAAAAGAGTCATGGTTGGTCTGGCCACTGTGCCAATTTGTTTCTGTGAACTTCACACAAACCTAGACATATCTAGGAAGAAGAAATCTTAATGAGGAACTGCCTCCAAGACGGTCCTGTGGCATGTCTGTGAGGGGTATTTTCTTGATGAACGACTCATGTGAAAAGGACCATCCCACTATGGGTGGTGCCAACCCTGGTTATGTGGTCCTGGGTGTTATATATTTTAACAACACAAACATCAACAGAGCAGGTTGAACAAGGCATAGGGTAGCAAGCCAATCAGCAATATTCCTCTCATTTTCTGCTTCATTCAGTTCCTGCCTTAAGCTCCAGTCCCTCAGTGATGAACTGTGATTCAGAAGTATGAAACAAACACTTCTTTCCCCCTACACCACAGTTGTTAGTGTTTTATCCCAGCATCAGAGAAGCAAACTAAGCCAAAATGGAGGCTCAACTTAGGAAAAGGCACTTGCCACTGAGTCTAACAACCCCTGTTCGATCCCTAAAACCCACAAAATGGAAGCAGAAAACCAATTCCTGTTGTTCTCTATCCTCCACGCATGTGCTGTGACATGTACACACACACACACACACACACACACACACACACACAGAGTGGTTGGTCTGTATTTGTCAGAAGTGGCAGCGAGAAAGAAGAAGCCCGGGCTGAGGAATCTATAGACAGTGGTTGTGGTTAGGCTGGAGTGAGGAGGGAACCAAGCCAGGACACACACTGAGGCTGAGTGGACCAGAGACTACAGGGATAGACAATAGGTAGGCTTGGAGAATAGGAAACACTGGCTCCACCTCGGCCAGTTTATTTCATCATGGCTGCCTCCCCCCCATCTTTGTGTTGAGATAGTGCCACTATACAGCCTCACCTTGAACTATATAAACACCATATAGCTGGCCCTGAACACACGAGCCTCCAGAGGGCCAGGTATTGGAATTTTGGACATACACCACCACACCCACATTGTATAAGGGAGAAATTCATAAGGCCAAATAAAAAGATGGCCAAATAAAATTAGGCTTCATGGTTCAACAAAACACCGTAATCATGAGCAATACAATGCAATAAACAGTCTTGTAATATAATATAAAGTAAAAAATGCCAAATACAAACTTGAAATTACACCATGATTATACTAATGTAAAGGTTCTGTACGCCTATGAACAAAGTCTGGAAGGGGACGTGGAAAAATGAAACCAGCTGACCTATTACCAAAGCTGAGTCTGGGAGTTTTCTTGTAATTTCAAAAATTTCAGCCATGGTTACAATACTGCTTGCTCAATAAATAAAAAATAAATAGATTAAAGAGGAAAAGATTCAGAACAGACTGTGTGGGGTGGGAGGAAGAGGCACAGACTAAACCAAGGCGGACGATATACTGCTCACAGAAAGCCCTGGACATTTCCCTCGCCACCAGGAAGCCCCTGACTAGGCATCATTCTGCATGTATTTGGTTTCGGCACTAATTTGAAATCATGTCCCATTTCACTGGTTTCTAATTCTCTTACTAAAATGAAGCCGCCCATCTGTTCTTCATAGAAGAGGAGTCACTCGCGAAAGACTCTTACATTCTAAAGCCTTGTTCTAGAAGAGACATGAAAAGAGGAGGCTTGGGCAGCCACACAACCACATCGGCACCTTAAAGCAAACACTAGGAAAAGACACCTTGGAGCTGGAGACCAGAGAACAGGATTTCAGAAAGCCAAGGGTAAAGGGCAGCGGGATGACCAGCGGGCAGCTTAGCTAAGCCGGGTTTTACCGGGGACCCTGGACAGGGGGCCTGAGAGAAAGAGATGCTCCAGTCCAGCCACGCCCATCAAGGACATTACTTATGGTCTTGTTCATTTGTTGTTTTTGTTTTTAAGTAGATGACTGGATCTCACATCATGATTGCCCATGCTGACACAAGAGGGCTCAAATCTTATTTATCAGCATTTTACTTAATATTAATGCAAAATGAACATAAGATCCTCAAAGAGGGTTATGAAGGTAGAATAGTCCCTTGCCACAGAAGCATAGGGACCTGAGTTTGATCCCCAGTACCCATGTAAAATCCAGGCACAATTATCAACTCACATCTGTAATCTCAGTGCTGGAAAGGCAGAGATAGGAGGATCACTGGAACTTGCGGGTCAGCCAGCCTAACCAAATTGGTCAGTAAGAGACCCTGTCTCAGAATATAAGGTAGCGAATGATTAAGGATGGCATCCAACACCTATCTCTGTTTCCACATGCATGTTCATCACATGTGCACATTACACACATACATAGAGACAGGAGATGGGGAGGAGAGAGGAGAGGAGGAGAGGGGATGGAAAGAGAGAGAAAGAGAAGATAGAGAGAATGTACCTCAAAGATATAGAAGAGTATAGCAAAATCGCTTGGCCTCGACTGGGTGAAAATCTCTCCGGTGGTTAAATTCTGCACGTGAATGCACACTACAAAGACATCTCAGGAGCAGACAGAAGAAATGCATTTACACAAAAAAACCCAAGCGAATGAGAAAGTGAATGGAGGCCAGGAGGAAGGACAGGAGGACAGACAGAGGAAGCTCCAGCTAAAGTATGAACTGTACAGAGGAAACCCTGACATGCTGCCAGTCATGAGGCATCAAGCAGGGGTCAAGTCGGGTGTGTTGAGACCGCTGTTCTGTCTGCTGTGCTCTATTCTCTCTGTGCCCTCCAGTGGAGAATCTTGACAGCTAGAGGCCCATCAACTCCACCACACTCCACCTCCCACACGCTATTGAACATGCTACTCTGAACCAGACATTAGAGAATAATGTCTACCCCTGTTCTTTTGCCTCTAGTCCTGCGCTTGTCTCTCATGGGTGACTCCTCAAGGTGACTTAAAACACAACCCACTTCACAAACTTAAACAAGAACCTCTCAGGGAGGAACCCAGGAAGGTTTTTCTTTAACCATCTCCCTGTCTGGGAGAACCGCTGGCCACTGGCCACACTCAGGCGGGACTCAGAGAGGGAAGATTAAACTGAGCTCACGCTCCAGGCTTTGGATCTCGACTCTTTGTTGCTACTTTCTTCAGCCTCAAATATTCCAGCCACATCATTTTATCACCTTCAAACTTCTTAGTTCTACGTCTGCCACCCCCCCCCCCCCATGAAGCCAGTCCAGTCTACGACACACGACAGGAACACATTTGTGAGACTCCACCTACCTAACATGGCATGTATGCCAGGAAGACACTTTGGAAAATACTCTCTTGGGAAGGAGGTTGAGCCGCCAATGAGCCACAGAAAAATGAAAGATAGAAGGGCAGACTTGGAGGAAGCTATGGGTGGAGATGCTATCTTGTCGACCCAAGGCTGTTCCCACTTACTGTGTGACTTGGGACACGCATGTCTGTGGCTCTGACAGCCATCCCTATTAGTCCAGCAAGCCGACTGCATTTGGCTGGGACAGACATCCCTTCTGCTGCCGCCAGACACTGGCTTTTCCTGGAAGACTGTTTACATCCCTTGCCACTTATTAATCTGCTCCAAATATCCTGAGAGCAGCGGAGACAGTCCCAGCCTACGCCTAGAGCTCCCCTGCCGGCAAATAAGAGGCTCCAAGCAGATATCTTTCGTTCCAAAATTCAAAGGAAGGCCTGGGTGTATTTCTGCAGAACTCAAAGGCAGGGATCATGCAAGCGATGCAATGAGGTAAATATTTGGATGTGATCCCTGTAACAGGAAACACTCCCCGCTTCTGAAACTGACCTGTCTCTTTCATCACCAGCCACATGGGAATTTTCTTCCCTTAGAACTATATCCTAACTCGGAGCATGTGCCTGGGTACAGAGCTCACCCCATGTTGCTGAGCACTGACTGGGAAGCAGAAGCAGATGTCACCACGAAGGGCCTGGGTGTGTTCTCTGGTGTGGTGGTTAGCCCATGTGGCCTGGTGTTCTCCATGGCAGCTGCCTATCTGCCCCAACCAAGACGGTGAACGTGATGAGTGATGCACAAAATAAAGCGTACCGAGGGGCCAATCTGGTGGTGGCAGCCTTTGCGCTGGAGAGATTGTTGGGCAATCTGGCTACTCACCTGGACTGATGCTCAGCTGCTTGCTGCAACGTCGTGAAGATCAGAAAGAGCCTCATAAGAAAGGCCTGCTGTGGGCCTGGGGAGATGGGTGCACTAAGTGCTTCCTGAGCAAGCACAACGCCCAGAGTTCAGAACCCCAACCCCCACCAGCTGAAGGAGTAGGTGCCATAAACCTAGCACCAGAAATGGGGCGGGGGCGGGGAGAGATCCCTAGGGCTCGTTCAGTAGTCTGCCTAGCTGAATCAGTTCATTCCAGTTCAGTGTGAGATTCAATGTTGACGTCTCCTTCATCAGAGAGAGAGAGAGGGAGAGAGAGAGAGAGAGAGAGACAGAGACAGAGACAGAGAGAGAGAGAGACATATGGAAAGCATTTTCCTGGACTTTTTGTCAACATCTGATAAAGAGCTGTTCACAGAGCAAATGCTCAATCAGAAAAGCAAACGGATTGAAACAGAGCCCTTACCTAGATTCCTTGCCTCAGACCCTCCCACCACCACAAGCTCAGAACTCCCATGCCACCGCAGTTTACTCTTGAAACTAAGCCCGATTTGTGTTACTATTTTGTTTAGCAGTGGACCCCTAGGTTCCCATGTTCTAAAAGTTGAAATCCAAATTAAAGGATATTCTACTCCTTTTCAGATCTTCCCTCACTGGGTAGTGGTAGCGCATACCTTTAATCCCAGCACTCGGGAGGCAGAGGCAGGCGGATCTCTGTGAGTTCGAGGCCAGCCTGGTCTACAAGAGCTAGTTCCAGGACAGGCTCCAAAACCACAGAGAAACCCTGTCTTTAAAAGCAAAACAAAAAAATCTTCCCTCAGCCTTCCTTTCTAGCTCAACTCTATCACTGATTCCAACTCAACACACATGAAGTAGGGCATGCTCCTCTTCTCTGGCCGTCAGTCTGGGTGTGCTCTCAGCTCAAAGGCATTCCCGTCCCCCTTCTGTGAGCAGACATTTTCCATTTATGCCAAATGGCCCCTCTCCCATTTTTCAGAGTCATTATGCACACACATCCTTTTTTAAGCGCTTAGCGCCTGGCACTAATTATCTTCAGAGCAATTATCTTCCCAGCAACACAACAAGCTCCTCGAGGCAGATTATGATTTATTTTATCTTTGTATTCAACACATTCTCTTTAATAAGATCTCAGGTGCAATCTGTCATCTTGTGGGCCCTAGGGAAATGCTGAGTGGATGAATGGATGGGTGGGTGGATGGACTGAATGCTGGCTGGGTGAACAGATGAGGATCTATGGATAGGTGGGTGGGTATAAAAATAGACAGAAAGGACGAATGTTGGGTGTATGGTGTACGTATGATGGAAACTTACCAAGCTTGCCTATCTATAAATGTCAAATACTTCCTTTCTCTGCTCAGTACTTGACTGGGGATGCCTCTACTGTTCCCCTTGCCCCCCTCTGCCTAAATAGTGGAAACTCACAATCCAAACGACAGTTCTGCTTTCCAAAGGAAGTCCCTCAGGATCTGACCCCCAGCTATGCTTGATAAACCAAACTTTCTCTTTCTCTCCCCTTGACTCTGGGACACCACATTCTCTTGGTTCTTCTCCTAAACTTCTGGCTACCTTTTCATTGGCTTCTCTTCATTCTCTGCCCCCCACCAAGAGTTAGGGACCCATTCTTGTTCATCTACTCACCCCATCCAAATTGGCAGGAAATGCTGTCGTAATAGCAATGACCTTTTTTGGTGATGTCTTCCGGGTGAACACATAGTCCCAACCGACTTCCCTCCTCCAGCTGGACACAGATCCCAGCCCATCCTATTCAGAAATATTGCTAGACTCCATCTCTCCCCATCCTCTTGGTCCGTAGCTTAGTCAGCTCCCACTTCCACTTGCATGTACCTGCCCTGCAGCCGTCCCGTAACTCCATCTCTACTGTGAGAATTATTTCTGCAAGCCACAGCCTCCAGATCCCTGTGGGCTGGCCTCTCTGAGCATTTCCTGCAACTGGAACCAAATCCAACTACCCAGAGCCCATACTCCTTGGCCTCCATTTAAGCCTGCAGCCTCCTGGGTCAGCACATCCCTATTCCTAAGAGTTTACTTAACCACAGCAAGCTTAACAGCCAAGTCTCCAGTGCAGAAAGCTTTCTCCCCAAAGCTTACCTCACCTGGCAAATGCCTGCTCATCTTTAAGACTTACCAAACTCTGAGTTTCACACCCTCCTTGCGGACCACCCTAACCCCTCAGGGGAGGACAGCTGCTCTCTCCTTTAGGTACCCACCGTTGTGAGCATACATCACTGTAGTCTACTGTAATTTCTATTTTTGTGCACCAAAGCTCAGGTTGTTGGCCAAATCCAGCTACCAATCTCTCAGATGTATTGCTCTGACACAACTATAACCAAGTCTGCGATGGAATAAACACAGATCTAAAAACAAATAGAAATAAACAATATTAAGCAATTTGTGTGTGTGTTTTGTATGTGTGTGCAATGCAGAGGTCAGAGGTTAACTCTGGGTGACAGCCTTTATGTGCCTCTACCTTCTTTGAGAAAGAGTCTCTCACTGGCCTAGAACTTTGACATACAGGCCAGGGTAGGGGGCTCACAGGATTCCAGAGACCCACCTGGCTCTATCTCCCATCCTATCATCCATCACTGGGAACATATGCATGTACCACCATAATTCATGCTTGCAAAGCATGAAGATATTTATCCACTGAGCTATCTCCCCAGCTCCAATATATTAATGTAGCAGATAGATGAGCCTACAAAGATACAATTGGATAAAACCACAGGATGCACTTAGATCACTGAGTTTGAGCATGATGGACCATCATTTAATTCTTTTTTCTTTTTCAAAAAGAGCACATCTTAAAGCACTAGCCCATTACTTTGGAGGATGATCGATAAGGTTAATCAAAGTCTACACGATGCTCAGTGGAGAAGCATCAATACTACTCCCACCATATGCACTGCTGGCGAGTGACAGCAGAAAGATACGGCTGGGGCAAAACAGCTGCCAGGGCAACAATTCGTGTCCTCTGCAGGGCGAGATCCGTAGGGGCTGTGAGGCATACACAACTTTAAACTCTTTCTCGCTGAAATGAAGACATTCTGGATTATTCGAAGATGACTGCATCTTCAAGCCATCATCAAAGTGAAAATGCTAAACTTAAAAACACTCAGCAGCCATTCCTGAAAGAAATATGATAACTTGGGGTTATCAAAGCATTTTCTAACTCTATTATTTCCAAAATTCAGTTAACTGCTGTGAGAGACTCTTCTGATCACATCTAACAAAACATTAAATCTGTTTTCCTGTGGTTCAATGATGGTTCTGTGATTATTTTACTCACTTATATTTTTATTATATTTGTTTGTCTTGTGTAGGGAGGTGTGGCTGCACACACACAAGGGTGTGTGTGGAAATCAATCAGAAGACAACTTGTGGGAGTTTGTTCTCTTCTTCAACCACACAAGTCCAGGGGATTGAACCCAGGTAGTGAAGTTTAGGGACCAGCACCTTTACCCACAGAGCCATCTAGCTGGCCACACTACTTTGGTTCTTGAAGAAAGAGAGGTAACTGATGCTTGTTAAACTTCTACCATGTGGCAAATATTTATTAACTCCACTTAGTCCTCAGCGTTGCCCCTTTTTATCATTGGGATATTAATCTAAATGTCAGCCCCCATAAGGGTTCCTAGAGCAGTGAGTGCCAAACTAGCCAATAGTGAGTACATGTAAGGGAACACACAGACAACCACACACATACACAATAACACACACACACACATGCCCATCACACGCATACATACTCACATGCACAAAACGCACATACAATCACCCATATAAACAGTCTCCCATAGACACACACACAAATAGAGTCACAAACACACATACACTCATACACAATACTCTCACACACATACACAATAACACACATACACAATCACACACACATGCCCATCACACGCATACATACTCACATACACAAAACACATATACAGTCACTCACATAAACAGTCTCCCATAGACACACACACACAAATAGTCACAAACACATACATTCATATACACAACTATACACATGCTCTCACACACATACGGTTACACAGTCACAAATGTTCAATCACATAAAATCACACACAGAGTCACATATGCGCACAATCACACCCACAGTCACACACATAAGCAGAGTCTCACTCCCAAAGTCACACACTAGAGTCATACATATAATCACACATACACAAAATCACACTACTGTGTTTCTTTCCTCTCCTAATGTTTCGTACAGCCAGAAAGAAGCTGCTGGGATCCACCAATGTCAGGCTGCTAGGAGATAGTTTAGCCATAATTCAAACTCCAATCTACCAGCTCCTACAGCCAAGAGCTGCCCACGGCCTGGAATGCTCAAACTCAGATTGTATTGGTGTGCCAAAGGGCCTAGATATCCCAGCAGAAAGCACATAGCATCTTCCTAAACTCTGAATTTCAACAAGATTTTTTTTGTCCCTAAACATTCAGAAAAGGGTTGACTATTTCCTCAGTGTTAATTACTTCTAATGTCAATCTAAGTAATAAAATTGTTTGACAATTTAAAATTATATTTTGAGACAGGATGCCACATGCTGATGATTGTCCAAATAGACCCCACAGGCCATGTGTGTGCACACATGCAAATGTGTCCCCATGCCACGGGCAGTGGGATGGAAGCCTTTGAAAAGCGCCTCGCTATCCTGGCCACTGCCCCAAGTGCTGATATTGAGATGAGCGAGCAAAGAGAGACGTAACCAAACAGATGACCTCCCTCGACAGGATCAGGGCCATAAAGAAGGCTTTATAAGCAGAAAGATAACAGGCTGTTAATAAGGGTATCACTTGTAGGGCCTATTTAGCTCAGTGGTCCATTACCTGCTAAGTACACACAAACCCCTGGGTTTGATCACCAGTACCACACTGGCTAGAGTGGTTGATAGGCATCTCCTCAGGGCAGCGCAACACAGGGCAGATTTATCTTTCTGGGATGGCTTAGGTATGGTCTTGCCTAAAAGAGAAACTCCCTGGAAAGTATTTCCATCTCAAGCATTCTATGCAGCCAAACTGGGAGCTCCCACCACTGCTTCTGGAATGAGCAAAGGAGCCGCTCTTAACATTTTCTGGCTGGATCTGAGACTGCTGGCTCCAGATATCTGTGGAAAAGGTGGCCCTGCCCACATTGCTTGCCGAGGTACAAGCCCACCCTCTAGCCACGCTGCTGACACCAAGGAAGAACTCTTAGCCGTCTGCTGGATGACATGGGTCATGTGTGCAGCAGAAGTGAGTCCTGAACTCCCCACAGAACACAGGCTTACCCAAACTTTTCAAGTCTCTCTGGCTCTGAACCAAGAATCCTGCTTGGAGCCAACCACTCACAGCCCATTAAAAACCCCATGCAAATGCAAACGTTAGACAGGGAGAAACTAGAACCACGTCGTGGGACGGAGCAAGTCATTGTTGAAACTAGACTAGGGGCTGGAGTCCCTGAAGAGGAAGCATCACTGTGTTAGAAACCACAGCTATTTCCAAAGCGCACAGTCAATGCCATGGGAGACCAAAGGTGCCCTTGGAGGCAGTAAGCAGGCAACTGGTTCTGCTGTGTGCCAGACAGCTCCGTCTGGAAAAGTGGGAGATACTTTAGGATTTCGAGCTGCTTGGAGTCCGAGATTCAGTGTGTTTAATGGAAAGTAGTCTAGTCTACATTGCTGGAGAAGCCAAAGACCCTAAAGGAGACTCTACTATGGCCATTCTTCTAAACCAATTTAATTTCTAACTTTATTCTAAATCTTATCTGTATAGCCACAGATAAATGTAGCTTTCACTCCTCATCAAAGAAGCTTTTTTTTTTTTAATGAATATATGGAGACTATCACAGAGATGCACAACTGGTCCAAAATACAGAGAATAATTGACGGTGAGGTGCCTAGACTTCAATGAGTCATGTACAGTGCCACCCCTCCATCCAAGGCTCATGGGAAATCACAGAAGAAGGGTAACAAAGAATGTAGGATCCAGAAGACCAGGATACCTGCTGCTAATAGTGTCTTCTAGATACAAATAGGAAGATGTGCCCATGCAATCTCGTCAATATGGTTCCCTAAGCAATATCTGCATAATAACACCAGCTGACAAGCCAGTGTGGATGGGGGGAGGCCCCATCCCAAGACAAAAAGCTATATATAGACAGTCAATGGCTACTGAGAAAGAGAAAATTAGTTTTCTCCAGGAGTGATCCCTGATGGGTTATCCAATCCCAAATGCTAACTCTAAGCACACGTACTTATGAGCCATACTAGATAGACTTGGTAGAGTGTGTGTGTGTGTGTGTGTGTGTGTGTGTGTGTGTGTGTGAAATTAAACAAGTCATGGATTTGAGATGAGAATACAGAAGGAGTTGGGGGGTAGGGATGGAATAATGTAAATAAAGTAGTCATGCATAAAATTCTCAAAAAGATAAAAAATTTAAATAAAAAAGAACACAAACGAAGCAGTCATTCCAACCTGAGCCTGCAAAGTCAACATCACCCTTGTCTAGAAGCTGCTGCAATGATGGACTGGTCACAGACACTGAAAGGACCAACTGAGAAGAGGCGCCGTTATATAAGCCTCTGCTCGTTGGCCTTGTCTTCTACCTCATAGAAGGTATTCTGTCTCCTCCTATTCTTTCCCTGTCTCCTGTCCTCTCCTTCTCTCTTCTCCTCTCCCCTCCCCTCCCCTTCTCTCCTCTCCTCTTCTTCCTTTCCAGTTACTTGAGGCTATTGGTCAGGACTTTGAGCTTAAAGTTGGTTCTATTGAGACCTGAAGTCCAAGCTAGATGTCACTCTTGAACTTCAACATGACGCTACACTGGGAATCATTAGACACCCACCCAAAAGATGTGTTTCTCAGAATTTGATTCCCCAGATGAGTCTTTCAACTGAGACTGTATATAATAGAGCTGGTTAAAAATAAACAGTCACTATCACATGGCACTAGGCATAAAGAGATTCCAGAGGGAAACCACTAAGAGGCCCGGAAGCTGCTTCCTCGGATACACACAGCTCCAGTGGAGTTTGCCACCCACAAGGCATCTCGGCTACAGTGGCCCTTAGTGGTGGTCGTGGGCAAAGGATCAATGTTTCTGTTTCCTATTCCTGTCCCCAGCAGCTTCACCTTTTTACTTTCCGATAACACAATGGATTTTTATGACAATGTCGTTAAGTTTTACCAAAATCTACCTTGTGTCCATTAGAAATATTTCACTAAAATCCTCAAAGAGAGGAAAAAATCATTTGTAATACAAGTGTAAAATTCTCTTTCTTTTTAAAAGATTTATTAAATATCATATATGTATACTATGTATATATGTAAATAATGGTTACATCATTTCTGCCCTCTCCTCCCTCCAACCCCCAATTCCCTCTCAAATTCATGATCTCTTTTTCTTTATTATTTTTATTTATTATTATTGTTTTATATATATATATACACATAAATAAATAAATACAACTTGTTGAGTCCATTTAGTATATGTGTATGTTTTCAGGGCTGACTTTTTGGTAATGGATAACTAATTGGGGGTGCGGGTGACCCCTGGAAAAGACCAATTCTCCCTCTCTCAGCTGTCACTAGTTGCCTCCATCCATACCGGCATGTCAACTGGTATTGTCATTGTTCGAGCCTTGTTAAGACAGCCATATTGTTGAGATTTCATGGGTGCAGCTTTCTTGTTATGTCTTGAATATATATATCATCTTGAGGAGGAAATGGTAAACCATAAAAATCCAGGCAGTAAAGATCCAAAGAGAAAAGGCTGGCAGAGAGTGGCTGTGGGGGAGTTTGCATGCAAGGAGGCCGAGTTCCACGCGGAATCTGCCTTGAATGTATCTTGGCACCAGCATAAAGGGCTTGGGACGGCCACTTGCTTCTTGATCCATCACTGGTGGGTGTTGGTTGACATGAGCTGCTTTTCAATAAAGTGACTAATACAATCATCATATGACAGGAAATCCCAGGGAATGTATAAATGTCGATTAAACTTGCTACTATGCTAGTTGATTAAACTTGATACCCAAGTCAACTGTAAAGAAGTTCAAACAAGTTTTGGCCAACTGAGATTTTTTAAAGAGAAAGAACTTCTCTCTGATTGATGAAATATGGAGCAGGGTCCTGAAATATCTGGGTTGTATGTGAACTTGTATGTGAAGGGACCAGTTATCACATCAGTGGATGGTGGGGTATCACTGAAAGCAAGATCAATGAACGCTCCTGGACTCTGCATCCCCTCTTGTGACTCCCGCCAGACGCCCCACCTTAACATGCTTTGTCTTTCCCATATTCCTGCATCCCAATGCCCACAGGCTTTTCCAAATGTAAACAGAAAATCAGCATTGTTGACACCATCTTGTCACCTCTCTGAAACTCATCTCAATACCTTCACACCTGACCCCTCAGGATCACCCCCCCCCCTTAGGAAGGCTGCTGTCCACAGGTAGTTCTGATGCTCTCCTGAAATCCAAGGCTCAAAACAGAGCCTTTACTTTTCCTTTCCAGTCTCCTTTCCCCTCAAACCCAGAAACCTGCTCATCAAGTCTTCTTGGTCTCAATTTGATTATAATTCTCTTGGCTTTGATTATAACTCTCTTGGCTTGGGTCTCAGAATCCATAGTGAAAAGCCCCTCCTACTTCAGCCTGGGTCCAAATCCTGCTTCCGCCATTTATGAACTCTGACTCTGTGGAAGTTATTTGGCCTGAGTAAGCCTAGTTTGCATTACTGGTTAAGTATGTTCATCTTGTGGAGCTATTAAATATGCAAGATATTATGCATGCATAGCATTCAACTTACAGCTCAATAATTAATAACTATTATCAGTATTTTTACTCATTGTTTTTTCATTGCGGAGGCAAAATGTGTGAGAAAATTAACTGAATGGAAGATGAATTAGGCTCATAGTTTGAGAGGTTGAATCACAGTCACTTGGCTCTGCGTTTCCAGGTTTGAGGAGATGCAGTCATCAGTGGAAGCGGATGGTGGAGTAAAGCTGAAAACCTCAAGGCAGCCAGGATGTGGAGTGAAAGCAAGGAGCCACGGACAAGGCACACCCCTGAAGGACACACTTCTAGGGGCCTCCATCCTCCTAGGGAGCCCCACATCCTGGTTTCCACCACCTCTAAATAATGCCACGTCTTATTCCTACCTCTTAGGCAGTTCTTCCAGCTCAAACTCTCCATAGAACATTCCACAGGGTAATAATTACCCACGGCTTCCAGAGAAGCCACTGGATTGGATACTGCAAAGCAGACATTGCACATGGAAGCCCCTAGGGAACACTGCAGAAGCGGTCCAGAAGTCAGAGGGATGTACATTTTTTTTGAAGAACTTAAAGGGTACCATAAGCCAGGCCACTGCAGAGGACTGGAAGGATCCAAATGGATTTGTAGGGGTTTCTCTAAGCATGGCTACACTCAGGCCCATGTCTAGGATGTCATGAGAATGAGTGACAAAGAGAAGCCAGGTCCAGCAAGGCCACAGAGCCACAGAACAGGTGACTAAGGAAGTGGAAGCCTCACACTGCCAAAGGTTCCTGGAGCCAGGGTGGGGGTGGGGCGAGAAGCAGTGTGGGAGGGGGGAAGGGGGGAATAAAAATTCACCCCAAGGCAGAATGCGGAGGTGGCAGGCTATTTATCTCTAAAGTCCTCTGCAGTGACCTTAGCACTAACTATTTGAGTTAGTTGGCTACTCAAATAGCCAGGTTGTTATTAACTCTGGCAGCCAACTAGGCTAAGCCAAATGTGGGGAGAAACGCTACCTGAGTCTGCAGACTAGAGATGGGAGCATTGCTTTTATTATCTACTAAAGAGAGACGGAAAGCAGAACCTAGACAGACAAAGCTTCGGTAACCCCAGCAATTCTTCTTTCGAGGAACAAGATTCGAGAACACTGACCTAGAGCCAAAGATTAAGCAATGGAAGCATGTGGAAATCCCGTGTCGTATCTTAGAGCATCAATGCTGAGCCTCTTAACACGGTGCTGCTCAGCACTGACTGCTATTAGGGGTGAGGCTTATCCCCCCGGTCACCCTTATCACCAAGCACACCAAGCAGCTTGACTAAGACCCAGGCCAGAGGACCATCGAGGGCTGCACTGATACTCACTCCTAGAGCTGGCCCAGGCTCTGGAGCAAATGCGGGAACTGCGGAGCATCCCCCAGGGTCCCACCCATCCCACGGCAAAGTGCAGTCAGTCTGAGGTTTGCAGCCATGTCTGGCTGGGGAGGTCTCACTGCTCGTGTCTCTCCTAAACCTCCCTGGTGTACAGCCAAGTCTCCAGTTACCTCAACTTTAAAACCAGAAACGGACGAAGAAAAAGGATTCCCAGGAAGGAGGGAAAACTAACCTACAAGCAATTAGAGCTGTGTGGAGGGCTGCTAGCGGATTGGGGCACCTTAGCAGAACAGCCCGCAGGGGATGGGGCGTAGTCTCATATCCCACATACATCACCTTCCATACAGACAGCTGTCACTGATGAAGGGGTAAAATCAAAATGCTCAGCTCTGATCTGAAGCCTGCTAGGAACTGTGGGATACGGAGGTAAGTCTGTGACACACTTGCTGTCCTAGAGGGTTTATGACCCTGCTGGGGTTGAACACTGGAATGCCTGAAAAAGCAATCTCAACAACAGAGTCATATTAAAATTCACCAAGGGGATTCAAAACACACGCCATCGTACTGCAAAGACTTATGGAATCCAGACAGCATGCAAGGATCAAGAAGGCTAAAGTATGGGGAGCCACGTTGCCTCGAGAGTGTGGATGTCACCGAGGATTTAGGGAAAAATTAGAGGAGATAAAGAATGATCCTATGAGTTGAACCGACTCCTCCAGAGAAGGATGGAAGGAGATGAGATTGAAAAGGTGGGCTAGGACAGGACTAGAAAAATCCATGGACTAATCCCAGGAGCTTGGTCTGCACCTGTACTGATAGCCACAGGAGAGGAAGAAGCAAGCATAAGTGGCAGCTGAGGACAGCACATACAATTAAAGACTCTGATCCCAGAGTCAACTGGAGTTTCTGTACCACCATTTCCAGACTACCTCCAGTGTGTCTCCTCAGGGGCAAAACAGGTGATGACGATAACAGTGTCCAATGACTCCTAAGGATGGTATGAAGCTGCCTTGGCAAACATATGGTACTTAGCATCGAGTCTGGAACAGAAGAGGCACTCGATAGACATCTGCAGCCAGGGAGCGGAGAAAACCCGTATTATAAACAGGACTCTTGAAAGAAATGTAGAGAAGGGAGATGAATTGAGTGGCTACTGGAAGGCTGTCAACAAGGAGGCAGCAGAGGCCAAGACAAGGATGACAGGTGCGAGAGGAAGTTGAAGGGGAAATGGACCAGACATGGTTACTGGCAAGAAAGTAGGGCTCAACACAGCTGGAATCCCATACCTGGGAGATTAGAAGAGATGGTCATACCCTAAGAAAAATAAAGAAAATGGGCTAGGAATGTAACTCAGAGACAGGATGCTTGCCTAGCATGTGTGAGACCCTAGGTTCGATCCCCAGCACAACACACACACACACACACACACACACACACACACACACACACACCACAAAGTTAAAAGATAAGGTCAATTTGCTGAACACAAAAGAATGTTTTGTTAGTCTTGTATTCTGCCACATTACTGAAGGTGTTTATGAGCTGTAGAAGTTCCTTGGTAGATTTTTTGGGGTCGCTTATGTAAACTGTCATATCACCAGCAAATAGTGAGAGTTTGACTTCTTCTTTTCCAATTTGTATCCCCTTGATCTCCTTTTGTTGTCTTATTGCTCTAGCTAGAACCTCAAGAACTATATTGAATAGATGTGGAAAGAGTGGACAGCCTTGTCATGTTCCTGATTTCAGTGGGATCACTTTGAGTTTCTCACCATTTAGTTTGATGTTGGTTGTTGGCTTGCTGTATATTGCCCTTATTATGTTTAGGTATGTTCCTTGTATCCCTGCTCTCTCAAAGACCTTTATCATGAAGGGATGTTGTTGTATTTTGTTGAAGGCTTTTTCAGCATCTAATGAGATAATCACTTTAGTTTTTTTTTTTTTTCAGTTTGTTTATATGGTGGATTACATTGACCGATTTTCATTATGTTGAACCATTTCTACATCTCTGGGATGAAGCTCACTTGATCATGGTGGATAATTTTTCTGATGTGTTATTGGATTTAGTTTGCCAATATTTTATTGAGTATTTTTGCATCAATGTTCATGACTGAGAATGGTTGAGTATTTGTGTGGTTTGGGTATCAGGGCAATTATAGCCTCATAAAAAGGCGTACAGACCTAAACAGAGAGCTCTCAACAGAGGACTCTATAATGGCTGAAAGACACTTATGGAAATGTTCAACATCCTCAGTCATCAGAGAAATGCAAATCAAAACAACTCTGAGATTCCATCTTATACCTGTAAGAATGGCCAAGATCAAAAACACTGATGACAACTTATGCTGGAGAGACTGTGGGGTAAAGGGAACACTTCTGCATTGCTGGTGGGAATGCAAGCTGGTACAGCCACTTTGGATATCAGTGTGGTTATTTCTCAGAAAATTAAGAAATAACCGACCTCAAGACCCAGCAATACCACTTTTGGGTATATATCCAAAGGATGCTCAATCGTACCACAAGGAGATGCTTTCAACTATGTTCATAGCAGCATTGTTTGTCATATCCAGAACCTGGAAACAACCTAAATGCCCCTCAACCAAAGAATGGATAAAGAAAATATGATACATTTACACAATGGAGTACTACACAGCAGAAAAAATAATGACATCTTGAAATTTGCGGGCAAATGGATGTTCTTAGAAAACACATTTTGAGTGAGGTAGCCCAGACTAATGTCATATGTTCTCAGTCATAAGTGGCTTTTAGATATAAAGCAAACAAAACAAAACAAAAACCGGCCTACAATTCACAATCCCAGAGAACCTAGACAACAATGAGGATCCAAAGAGAAATACATGGATCTAATATACATGGGAAGTAAAAAAGAGAAGATCTCCCGAGTAAATTGTGAGCATGGGGACCATGGGAGAATGTAGGAGGGGAGGGGAGTGGAAAAAAATACATAACTTAATTAAAACAATCAAAAAAAGAATGCTCTGTTTAGAGCTTCTGTGGAGGAGCTGAGGCTCAGGAGACAATCAGGACAGCGTCACGAGGGAAGGGAGCCGTCCTGGAAGAAGAGATCTGTCCCAAGGAAAGGATGGTGTGTCTGAGAGGTGCTAAGGGACACTGAGAAGAGTCTCCATGTCCAGGCAGAAGAGAGCAACGATACGAGGAAAGAAAACAGAAGAACCACAACAAAGGCAAGCGCATCCAGCTATGCGAGGCAGAGAAAATGCTCAATGGAATCCTAGATCCAAAGTTGAGTGCTGCTGAGGAGGAGCTGGTGACTTCCAAAAGGGTCATTTTCATGAAGCATGAGAAGTGGCCACGCAGGAGAAAGTGGGTCCGCAAAAACAACAGGGTGGAAAGCAGGCTTGAAAGACACTTCCTCTCCAGGGGACTCCACTCATCTCCCAGGCTGGGAAAACTCCGGGAGGTAAGCTGTGGATAAGTGGCAGCTGCTACTGCTAGCATTCAGTGCCTTAGGCTCTGCTCCAAGACTGTGACTTCCTTCTGACAATCCTGAGACTGGTGGCTGTCACTCATTGCATCCTCCTCTCGAGAAGCCTAGAAGGCAAAAGAGGGAAAGCGCATGGCCTTTGGGTTCCCTTCTGCTCTGCCTGATAGGAAAGGATGCAGGGAGGGGTGGCGGAGCAATGGGATCTTCAGGAGGGGGTACCATGAGTTGACAAGACTCATGGTACTAGTAGCACGTGCTCCAGGCAGGGGCTTCTGACCCACATTCCCAGTTCTGTCTGACCCTTAGAATCATGCACTATGTGCTTAAGGCTGCCTAGTCACAATTCCACCTCAGACACGGGTATCCAATTGGCCTAGAAGTGGCCCCGCATAGATGGAGTGGCCCCGCATAGATGGAGTTTTTTCAGTCCCCTAAATGATGCTAACCTGCAGTCAAGACCAAGAACTCCCTCATGAACTTGAGATACAAGTTCCACAGACATTTCAGAAGGTTGATTTTGAATGGGCTCTTTGTCTGCCTAATTCAGCAAACACCAAAACTCAAGACCCAACCCTATTTGGGTGGTGTTGATGAGGGCTACAGGGAAAAGCAAGGGTCTCTGAGCCAGAGTGCAGCTAAAAAGAATACTGATGAGTGATGTCCACCCCGAGTTGTGAGGGAGGCGTGGCTGGGATTCGACCATCCTGTCTACCATCTCTAATCCTATCACAGCCTCCACTAAGCAGACTCAAGCGTGCTGAGCACTGTAAGTCCAGGATCCCACGTTCAGCAGCTGCTGGCTTGGATGAGCTCCAGCGGCAGCCAGGAAAGCAGCTCTGACTACGCACCACAGCCATCAGCACCAACCCCATAAGATTCAAACTTTCAGACCTGCTATAGGGCTGTTGGAGGCTCTCACCTCCAGGAGGAGCTTCCACCCGCTACACTTGAAGAATGAGTACTCTAGGAGCCAAAAAACAAAAAACAAAAACCTCAAAGAGGTCAAGATCCACCAGCGCTCACCGAAACGAACTCTGAAGGCAGAGTTGAGGCCCCTGCACTGCTTAGCAGAGATCACTCACAGGACATGAGACAGGAAAGCCCACATTGCTCTGTTCAGAGAACCCTGCTGGATGACAAGCACCCCGTGCTCAACAACACCTGCAACTGGTCCCTAAACTCCTCGAAGCTTATTTTCTTTCTCCGTAAAACAAGGGTGCCTTGACCATGATTACCACACTGCTGGGAGACCAGGAAACGACAGTGTCTTGCTTAGAGTATGACCCTAGAGTTGGCATGGGATGACCTTTCTAGGAAGTAACAAAGCATTGGGCAAGCCAGTACATACTTGTAACCTCAGCATTGAGCAGGCAGGAACAAGAGGACAGTGAGTTCCAGGCTGACTTGGACCCTGTCTCAGAAGCAAAATGAAATCCCCTAAAAAGAAAACAGAAAGGGAAAAAGAAGGGATATGGGTAGGAAAAGAGGGAATGATAAATGAAAGGAAAAGAGAAAGCAACAGCAAGAGAGAAAATGGGGGGAGGAGGGAGGAAAGAGAGAGAAGAAAGGGGAGGGGGAGGAAAGAGGAGGAAAAGGAAAAGAGAGGGGGAGGGAAAAGAGAAGGAGGGAGGAGGGGGAAAGGCAGGGAAGGAGGAAGGAGACAAGAGGGAGGAAGGACAGAGAGATGGAGATGGAGGAGGAGGGAGGGAAGGGGGATGGGAGCAGGCATGTGGAGTCTTTGCTCTGATCCAGATAGCCCATTGTATCCGAATAAGATCACCTCCCAAAGCGCAGAGAAACACCCCACGGAGCCTTTCCCTGATGGCCCCTGGAGGACTGAGCATGTTCTGACTTCGCCACAGGCTCCTGGAAATGAGTCCTTTTGAGTTTTATTTTCCTGTCAGAAATCATGTTGAAATAATCATTCCAACCCCTGTTGAAACAGCAGGCTCATGTCGACTCTTGGCTGGAAGTTTCTGCTCAGCGGAAATCAAGAGACCAGAACACCCATTTGCCACATGCAGTCGTGTGTAAAATTCTTTAATTGCCCTAGTTAATGGCATGGGACATGGGAGAGGGTCAGGCAGTGGTAGCTAGTGGAGAATAGGAAGAGGCAGTCTCCATGGGCCAAATCCTGTCGGCCATTGGCAGGTGGTTGAGTGCCCACCAAGACGAGGATAGACTGAATCTTCCTTTTCTTTTCTTTTCTTTTCTAGTGTGTGTGTGTGTGTGTGTGTGTGTGTGTGTGTGCATGTGCACACGTGTGGGTGTGTGTGTGTGTATGTGTACAGATGGGGGTGGGCATTACATATACATGCTGCACATGTCTATGGAAGCTAGAGGTTGTCTCCATGAATGTCTCCCCACCTTGTGTACTAAGGCATGGTATCCTGACACTCGCCAATTCTAGCTACCCTAGCTAGGCAGCTTGTCTTGGGGATACCATTCCACTGCGGCCAGAGAGCCGAGATTACAGATGGCCACAACCCTGCCTGGGTTTTCCTTGGGTTCCAGGGATCTCAACTCCAATCCTCATGCAGCCAGCCCTCATCCAGAGTCATCACCCCATTCCTAAATCTTTCTTTCAACCTTGGTTTTCTCATGCCAGAATCCCTAGAGCTCTTTCTGGTGTCAAGGTGAAGTATGCATTCCCCATCTGCCCTCCCAGTCCCTAGATCTGTCCTTCCCGCTCTCCAGCAGGCTCTCAGCTCCTCAGAGGAAACCTCTGCGATGTTTAAGACTATTCTGCTCTCACCCCCACCCCTTAGTTTGAGCCATCTCCATCCTCTGAATCACCCTAGGCCTGCCTAACCTTCTTCCCCAGTTGATCTCAGCCCTGGTGTCTCCTGTCTCCTCTAGACAGCTACACTCTCCACCTCAGGTCTCTAACTCACTTGAAAATTACACGTGACAGCTAAAACCCTAAGCAGAAGAGGAGAGGGTGTCCGAAATGGCCTTGCCCTGTAGTCAGACTGATAAATGTCTTAAATACCACTATAAAACCTTCATCAGCAACTGAGAAACAGAGGCAGAGACTTGCATTGGAGCACTGGATTGAGCACCCAAAGTCCAGTTGAAGAGTGGAAGGAGTGAGAATGTGAGCAAGGAGGTCAAGACCGTGATGGTGACACCCACTGACAGTCTACCTGAGCTAATGGGAGCTCACCAACTCCAGCCGGACAGGGAAGGAAACAGCATAGGACCAAACTAGTCCCTCTGAATATGGGTTACAGTTGTATGGCTAGGGCAGACTGTGGGGCCACTGGCAGTGGCACCAGGATTTATCCCTACTGCTTGAACTGTCTTCTTGGAAACCCGTTCTCTTTGGATGGATACCTTGCTCAGCCTAGATAGTAGGAAGGGCCTTGGACCTTCCCCAAAACAATGTGCCTTACCCTCTCTGAGGAGTGGATGAGGGGGGAGAAGGGGAGGTGGAGGGAATGGGAGGCGGGGAGGGAGTGGGAACTGGGATTGGTATATAAATGAAAGAAGATAGTTTGTTTTCTACAAAAAATAATAAAAAAGATTACACGTAACAAACTGCCCACCCCTTCTAACTCAGAAGCATTAACAGGCATGAAGAGGATAACTGCAATTCACCATCAAACTAGGTCCCTGTTCAGAGGAAGGGGTGGTATTAATAATCCTATCAGGCCTGCAGGCATAAAGCAGGATTGCCCCAGATGTCAAGTCGCCGTCCAATGAGTCCTGTATGGTATCTAACCCTTTCAGTCCCTGGACCTTACAAACCTGAGTTGACAAAGGGCCAGGCAGGAAACTCTAAAATCCCTTGAAAGTTTAGGAATCATCTGGCCTGCACTGTGCAGGGTAGAGGGCAGCCAGAATGCCCAAAGCTCACAGCTCGCAGTTATGAATAGAAATGAGCAAGCTACACGCTGCTTTTATTTCATTCTCTATAGAGATGCAAATGTAAAGGCTGACGTAAGGTTGAGGCAAGCCTTGCATGAGAGACGCAGTTTGCATAGTTTAATATAATTTAATATCTACCCATGGCCAGTTAAGCATCTGTCTCCAATTCCACAGCCACAGTCCTTTCAAAGTCGCTGTCGCTGAACGGACACATCTTGGAGAGACTAAACGGTCCAGTGCCTGGCAAGCGTTAGCATTTGTTAACCAGGGCCCCTTCCATCCCAACATGCTGCTTTTCCCGGGCTGTTTTCTAGCTCCAGGGGAAGGACAATGGGCAAGTCAATCAGGTGGGATCACTCTGGGGTGGGGGGCACCTAACAGGCAGGTCTACAGTGACAAAGACACAAGGGGTAATTGGGGCTGCACAGAGAAGGCCACTTCCGTTCGCGGCTTTTGCCCTGTTTTCTAGAAAGGCTTTAGTGGAGGAGAAAGGATGGAGGAAGGGAAGGCCTTGCCTATTAGCAAATATTTCAATATAGCCATCAGCCTTCCCTCCCTGTCTGGTGCTGGCGATCAGCCCTTGCAAAGAAGGCATGGGGCAAGGGGCTCAATCAGGGATCCCAGTTTGGTTTGTTCTTGCTCCGCTTGCTTTCCTTGCGGAGGAAACACAGCCGTGCCTCACTTGCAGAAAAGCATCCTGTCTCTGGTTTGGTCTTATCTAGACAGTGTGCTGCGAAGCAATGGAGGCCAGGATGAGTCTCCTACTACAGCCACCACCTGACAAGTCTGAAGACAAGTTACAGAGGCCTGAGGATAACTTTGGGAAACTTGACTTTGGGGTTCCACAGGTGTATCTTGCATAGACACTACAACAAAGATGCTGCCGTCTATGAAGCTCACACTCAAGAATAGAGCAGCTGAGTTATAAAAATAAATCACACCAACAAATCGTTATACAGTGTTTTAAGTAAGCTTATGGTTTTTGTGTCAGGCCTCATCCGAAGTTATCTGTGGGTCAAAGGTTGGACCTGCCTGAACTTTTCACTAGGCGGTTAGAGGGCTTCACTTGTAATAATACACTGCCTGCAATGCCTTGCAGTACCTGGTGTTGCAGTAACTGGTGTTCCACTTCAGCAGGCTCCACAGTAGGTTCGGCTTCTGGGAACAGCCACACTGTTGCTTTCAGGGTAAACAAGAGACAGAGCAAACACGTGGAGCAGAAGTGACTTGCCCAACATCACTTGAGATGCAGCTTGGAGGACTCAGCGATGGGCAGGTCCTGCCAGCCCCAACTTTCCCAGAGAAACCCAGCTCTTACGGTCCTCTTTGAGCTTCAGCTCAGAGTCACATAAATAACCACATTCAAACTGGGTTATCTCTCCAGTCATGGGACAGCATTACACAGCCAAGTGGCCTCACCACCTGAGGAGGGAGGAGAGGCAAGGCACCGGGTGGGGAGGCCCAGGTGACTTTCCCAAGAGAGCAGATCACATGATGTCCAGACCCTACAAATGAGGCTCAAGGACCTCAGCCACACTGCTTCCTGGGAACCCAAAGACCATTTCATTAATTCGTTTCAAGTCTTGGTGTTTGCCGGTCCCTTAACACTGAATAACGTCTCCTTCCTTTCTTTGGATAATTCTTTATTGCAATTATTTGATGTGGGATTCCCCTCTTGTATGCTTTGAATATGTTTTATTACCACTAGTTAATAAGGAAGATGCTTTGACCTATGGCAGGCAGAATATAGCTAGGTAGGAAATCCAAGCAGAGACAGAGGGAGAAAGAAAGTGGAATGAAGGGAGAAGCAAGAAGAGTCTCGTGGGAAAATATAGAATAATAGAAACGGGTTAATTTAATTGGTAAGAGCGAGTTAAAAATAAGCCTGATCTAGCAGGTCAGTTTATAATTAATATTATGCCTCAGAGTGGCTATTTGGGGATTGACAGGCGGGAGAGAAATGTCCAGTTACAATTATTTATTTATTCTCTTATGTATTTATGGGGGCACCACACATGTGTGGAGGGTGGGGCGGGGGGACAATTTTCAGAGGTCAGTTCTATGGGTTCAGGAGGCTAGAACTCAGACTGTCAGTCTTGGCGACAAGCATTGCACGCAGAGCCATCTTGCCAGCAGTCCTTTCAATGTGCCTTTTAATTTTTTTCTTCAGACCTGCCCCCTGAATCATTCATACCTGGCTTTTAAGGTTCTGCCTGGAGGCTTCTTTGAACCTCCATTCCCTCATCTGTTAACACGAATAGCAGCAGTCCCTGCCATGCAGAGGTGCCACGAGGATAAATACTTAGGTACTGGGCATGGAGACCCATACTTACCACTACCCTCCCTTGTGCTCCCAGTATCCAGCCAGAGGGTAGCCACTCACTGCAAACCACTGTTGCTGCCGTCCTCATCTAGGCCCTGTACTCATGCATGTTCACTAACCCCTGTGCATTGTTCAAACCGATGCGCACACCCATCAGGGGCTCTGAGCCGGCCTCCCGAGAGCCCCTGTGTTTCTGTGATGTGTCTTCCACGTGAGCAGCACAGGAGGCACATGGAGGGTGAGGACAGAGGACAGAATGCTCTCCCCGCTCTCAGAAGGAGGCTCAGAGACTCTGTAACTCATTTGTCCTCTGACATTTTACGACCCCCATTCTCTCTGTGTGCTTTCCACAGATGCTGGGGGCGGGGGTGTGTGTGTGTGTGTGTGTGTGTGTGTGTGTGTGTGTGTGTGTGTGTGTGTTTAAAACCATGAAGACAATACAGGGCTGCCAGGACAGCTCAGTTGTTGAGAGCACTTGCTACTCTTGCAGAGAACTAGAGTTTGGTTCTCAGTACCCATGTTGGGCAGCTACAGCTTCCTGAAGCTTCAGCTGACCTCTAAAGGGACCTGCACACACACAGCAGATACTAATATAGACCTACCATAGAAATAAAAAGAATACAAATGTAGGAAGACAAAGGGTTATAATACATATCAAAGCCAAAGGTTGTAATATAGAGTAGAAAAATTAAGACCCATGGGGACTCATTAAAAAGAAAGAGGGATAGGCCAAGGAAGAATCAGGTGACTCATGGGCTTAATCATGGTTTAAATCATTACCTTGTAAAATAAACTACTGGTGGATCAAAGAGAAAAAGACACAAGACCTCCAAAAGCCAGTGCATTCTGAACAACAGTCAGTATATCCAATTCCAATAAAGGACCTTGACATTAGGCATTACCCCTTTTCTGTCCTAAGTTCGTAAGTTTGTATGTGTATAAATCTTTGCATGCGTGTGGATAAACACATATATGTATGCATGTGTGCATGTAGAAGTCAGAAGCCACCTCAGGTGCTGTGCCCTAGACTCTTCACTTCTTTTTTGAAACAGAGTCTCTCATTACACCAACCAGGTACGCTAGACTAGCTGGCCAGCAAGTTCCAGGGAGCCGCCCACTCGGCCCTCCCATCTCATCACTGCTGGGATGACACCTGGCTTGCTTACACGATTGAACTCAGGTCCTCACAGTTGCCAACACTTTTCCACCTGAGTCATTTCCCCAGCGCCGTCTTAAGTTCGCATATGATCCAGCTATTCCACTTCTCAGTGTTTATCCAAAGTCAGCACATCACAGAGACACTCGCCCACCCGTGTCAACTGCAGCCCTGTTCACAGCAGCGAAAGAGTGGAACTAACCTACGTGCCCACCAACAGGAGGATGGATGAGGATGCAGTGCACACACAATGGGATTTTCCAGACATAAAGAAGAATGAAGTTATGTCATTTGCAGAGAGATGGGCCTAAGTAGAGATGGTCATGTTAGGTGAACTGAGTCCAAGAAGACAAACATCCTATGTTTTAAGAAGACAAACATCCTATGTTTTCTCTAATTTGCAGGTCCTGGACCTTGCAAAACTACATTTGCACCAATGACATGAAAGCAGAAGCAAAACTGTGTGGAGGACAAAGGAGACTCGGGGGAAAGAGTCGGGCAAGTGAGGGAGGGTGCAGAAGTATGGGGAGATATGCCCAAAGCACAATGCATACGTGCTTGAAAATGGTCTGGTGCAACTGCACAGAGACAAGACCAACAATAATAAAGAGGTTTGACTACAGGTTTCTGCTGCTTGGTAGCAAGGACTTCATGTCTTCAGGCTGAGATTTCTTTGTCAACAACAAGAAAACCGTCTGTTCTAGAAGGTGAATATGGAACACCAGCAGCCAACCACCACCACACGTGGGCCCAAGGGTCTGCTGGCTAAGCCACCAGAGCTCACTCTCAGCAGAGGGCAGAGGTCTGGATAAGGTCCATGGCTAGCCCATCTCACACAGCACACATTCCCACGTGCATGGCTCTGGATCCTACCTTCTTCCCCCATTAATGCTCAGCAGTAAACTCTTCAAGCTGTACTGGCTGGGATTTGTTTTTGAGGGTAGCTCTGAGCGATGTCCTAGGAAGACCTGACATCCCCTTTTTTTTTTCCAGAGAAACTGAAAGGTTTACAAGAAAGGGGAGACTGATTTTAATTATTTACAATCCCCTGTGTGTGTGTGTATGTGTGTGTGTGTGTGTGTGTGTGTGTGTGTGTGTGTGTGTGTGTGTGTGTGTGTCCCCGTCCATGTATATATGTTATATAGCATGGGAATATGGAAGTCAAACTGTTGGGAGTCAGTTCTCTCCTTCCGTCCACCATGGAGGTCCACAGTTACCGAGCATAACTGGAATATCAGTCAGGCAGTCTGCTGGAGTCCAAGTTCTTCTCAGAGCAACTTGAAACAAATGATGAATTAATGGGGGAGGGTAGACACATATGTAGGTTAAAACATACATGGTGCATACAAAATTCAAAGCAAATGCCTTCAAACAGACAAGGGAGCCAGCATCCTTGGTGGGCAAGGAAGATAGCTGGCACGTGAAGATTCCACTTGCCAGATTACTCCTTCACCAAGATCCAAAGCCAGGGTTCAGAGAAGACAGACCACCCAAAACACTCAAGCCCAGTGGTCCCCAAACTATACTAATTCATTTTTTTTCTTCCAAAGACTAAGATTTGTGGCCTAGGTGATAAGTTACTCTGTCAGTCAGAACTTTGTTTTTACTGTAATCTGGCCTGGAAATATAACATTGCAGAGAACTGAGGAGCTATTGAAAAAAAAAACACCTCTTCATGGCTTGGGTTTTGTGTGCATAAGTGTGGGAGGGAATGGAAATTTTGAGGAAAAAAAATTAAAGCACATAAAATCCTCATTTTCTTAGAACCATTTATGGTCCCAAAGTCACTTTGTTAGTATCGAAACACACAAAAATATCTTCTTGGCTTGCTCATGGCAAGATCACACTGGAGATAAGGGCAATAGAGCTCGTTCAGACAATAATAACACATTTATAATGTATTTATTTTTAAATACTCTTAGAAATGGAACCACGGGCTTCCAAAGGAAGGAATTTATACTCTTGGATTGTGTTTCTGTGAAGCAGGCAAAATACATACTAAAAACCTTTTGATACAGCAAACCAACATTGTTTGTTTAGCTCTGCGTCTGCCTTTGAACTTGGTCACAGTGAATTACCAACAGAGACTGGCTGCCAGGCAGAGGGTGTGACGGGAAAAAGAGCCAATGAACACCACCTTCACCATAGAAATGTGGGGCACCGCAGTTTTTCTAGATTACTCTCTGATGTCCCTACCTGGTGGCCTTTAGCACTTCTATAAGCAGCAGAATCTGAGACCTGAGCTTTGGTGGAGGGGGCCATCACACGCATTTTCTCTTTAAACAAATAAATAAATGTCCCTCTTTATTTCTGTTCATACCATCTGACTTGGTGTTTATTTTTGTCTGATATTAATACAGCCACTCCAGCTTTCTCATGATGACTATGTTTTTTTCCTGCATGTGTGCATCTGTATGTATATTCCTATGTGTGCAGGTATGTGTGAGGGGCATGAATACATATGTATTTGTGTGTGTGGAGGCTAGGGGATAGTCTCGAGTGTCGTCAGGAACACCATCTCACCTCCTTAGAGACAGCATCTGTCACTGGCCTAGAGTTCACTAACTAGGTTAAACTGGCTGGCCAGCAAGAGGACCCAAGGGTCCTCCAGACTCTGCCTCCCAGCACACCCTGCATTTTTACTTGGGTTCCAATTATCTAACTCAAGTCTTCGTATTTACAAGGCCAAGTGATAATCTGACCAGGCAACCCTTAGTCCTTTGGTTTGGTTTGAAACAGAGTCTAGCTGTCTTGCCCAGACAGAGTCTAGCTTGTCTTCCAACTTCCAAGATCAAACAGTCCTCCTGCCTCGGGTTCCTGAGTAGGCACCATCTTGTCTGCACTGGACCTTTTCCACACCGAGATTGGGGCGAGCGTTGTCAACATGAGTCTCAGGCTGCACGGGATGGCCATCGTGACTTCCCCGTAATCTTCTTGGTCAGCACCAGGATGGCCAAGACAAACACCCTTACACAATGTGGAGGGGTAGAAACCAACTCGCATGGAGCTGGCCAAGCCTGACCCGTGCAGGGAGCTCAAGCGGCAGAACAGGCAGGCTGTTAGGATTTCAATCTGAAAGCTCCCCAACGGGCCATTTTGAACATTGAGTCTCTACCTTGGGGCATTAAGGTGAAGGCTAAGGACCCTTTAGGAGCTGGCCAGAGTGGTGGACATAGGTCACTAGGCATGAGCCTTAAGAGATCCTATATGCCTTGGTTCCGGTCTGGTATCATTCACCCCGCCATGCCTCCCCTGCCATGATGGCTATAATCATGAGCCAAGATAAACCTTTCTGTGTGTTAGTGACTTCTGTGCTTATGGCAACAAGAAAAGTGTCCAGTAGACCCCATCACAGCCAGGGGAGTCAGGAAACACTGCCAGTGTGGTTATAGTATGCTCCACTTTGTACTGCCTCCCTAGGAATAACAAGCTCCCAGATAATAAAAGCAGAGAGCTGAAGGGTCCATTGGCTTTCAGCAACAAACAGCGAAGCTGTCAGACCTGCCCAGTGATTTTTGAACTAAAGGCCTGAAGATGGCCTCCCCTACAAAGGGTCCAAACACCAAGTCCATCACTCGCTGCTGTATCTTTACTAGAAGCAAATGTGACGGTTTTCCCTGCAACTGAATTTTACTCCAAGACTTTAACATAGCAAGAATCAGTGAGTGTTAGACCCTTCTCGTACTAAGACCTTTGAGTCTATGATCTTGCTTAACTTTTCCGAAGCAACCAGTCATTTTCACAACCTTAGACACAGAATGCTTGACAAAGAGCAGCTGGAGGGGACACAGCGACTGCTTCAGAATCTACTTCCAACTCCGCACTGCTCTGTGATTGGATGCTTGCCTGCTGACAGCATGCCTGGGGCTGTTCTTTGAAGAGTATCTTTGTCTCCTGGTCACTTCCGAAGGACAATCCCATGCCCCTCCAGGGACTCTGATTGTCATATCAGTACTGCATTAGATTGAACATATTCTCTCTGCTTTTTCTCCACTGACCAACTGATGGATGGACTGACAGACTGCGTGTGTGTGTGTGTGTGTGTGATCTGTATAGCATGTGCATGTATATGTCTGCACAGAAGTCAAAGGACAACCTTGAGTGTCACTCCTGAGGCACCATCTAATTTTAAGACATGGTCTCTATTAATTAGGGTTCTCTAGAGGAACACAGCCAATGGGAGGAGTATATGCTGAAAGAGAACTTGCTAGCTTGGCTTATATGATCGTCAGGGTAGTCCAACAGTGCAAGCTTGCACTGGAGAGGCCAAGAATGTGCTAATTGCTCGGCTGGTGCCCAAGGCCCGGAGGCTTCCTAAAAAGGTCACTGATGTTCATGTTAGAAGCCTGAAGAAGTTGATTCTAATGCCAGCAAAGCAATGAGCAATGGCAGTAAGAGCATAGATGAACTCGCCAGCAAAAAGGTGGGCCGAACAAGACAAAGCTGTCCTCCCTGTCCTTCTTTCCTGGTCCTTTATCTTGACCACTACTAGAAGGTGCCATCCACATTTAGGGTGGGTCTCTCCACATCAATTAAGGCTATCAAGACAATCTCTTCCAGATAGGCCACCCTGATGTAGACAGTCCTTGAGAGGACTCTCCATATGTGATTCTGGGTTGTATCAAGTTGACAATTAGGCTAATTTAATTTTCATGAGTAGTTCTTTTTTTTTAAATGATTTTTATTGAGCTCTACATTTTTCTCTGCTCTCCACCCTGCCTCTCCCTTCCACCTTCATCCCTTCCCCAAGATCCCCATGCTCCCAATTTACTCAGGAGATCTTTCCTTTTTCTACTTCCCATGTAGATTAGATCTATGTGAGTCTCTCTTAGTATCCTCATTGTTGTCTGAGTTCTCTGGGATTATGGTTTGTAGGATGGTTTTCTTTGCTTTATGTTTTAAAACAATCTATGAGTGAGTACATGTGATAATTGTCTTTCTGTGTCTCGGTTGCCTCACTCAAAATAATGTTTTCTAGTTCCATCTATTTTCCTGCAAATTTCAAGATGTCGTTATTTTTTTCTGCTGTGTAATACTCCATTGTGTAAATGTACCACGTTTTCCTTATCCATTCTTCTGTCTAGGGATATTTAGATTGTTTCCAGGTTCTGGCTATGACAAACAAAGGTGCTATGAACATAGCTGAGCACATGTCCTTCTGGCACGATTGAGCATCCTTTGGATATATACCAAAAAGTGGTATTACTGGGTCTTGAGGAAGGTTGTTTCCTAATTTTCTGAGAAATTGCCACACGGGCATCCAAAAAGGTTGTACCAGTTTGCATTCCCACCAGCAATGCAGGAATGTTCCCCTTTCCCCACAACCTCTCCAGCATAAGTTGTCATCAGTGTTTTTGAACTTGGCCATTCTACAGGTATATAAGATGGAACCTCAGAGTTGTTTTGATTTGCATTTCTCTGATGACTAAAAATGTTGAACATTTCCTTAAGTGTCTTTCAGCCATTTTAGATTCCTCTGTTAAGAGTTCTCTGTTTAGGTCTGTACTCCATTTTTTTTTATTGGATTATGTGTTCTTTTGGTGACCAATTTCTTGAGTTCTTTGTATATTTTGGAGATCAGACCTCTGTCTGATGTGGGGTTAGTGAAGATCTTTTCCCATTCTATAGGCTGTCGTTTTGTCTTGTTGACCATGTCTTTTGCTTTACAGAAGCTTTTCAGTTTCAGGAGGCCCATTTATTAATTGTTTCTCTCAGTGTCTGTGCTGCTGGGATTATATTTAGGAAGTGATCTGTGCCAATGAGTTCAAGTGTATTTCCCACTTTCTCTTCTATAAGGTTCAGTGTGGCTGGCTTTATGTTGAGATCTTTGATCTATTTGGACTTGAGTTTTGTGCATGGTGATAGATATGGATCTATTTTCATTCTTCTACATGTTGATATCCAGTTATTCCAGCACCACTTATTGAATATGCTTTCTTTTTTACATTTGATATATTTTGATTCTTTGTCAAAAATCGGGTGTTCGAGGATGCATGGATTGATATCCAAGTCTTCTATTCAGTTCCATTGGTCCTCCTGCCTATTCTTATGTCAATACCAGGCTGTTTTCAGTACTATAGCTCTGTAGTAGAGTTTGAAGTCAGGGATTGTGATGCCTCCAGAAGTTCTTTTATTGCCCAGGATTGTTTTGGTTATCCTGAGTTTTTTGCTTTTCCATATGAAGTTGAGTACCATTCTTTCGAGGTCTGTGAAGAATTTTGCTGGGATTTTAATGGGTGTCCAGCTTTTTACATGGGTTCTGAGAACCCAAACTCAAGTCCTCATGCTTACAAGACAAAGGTTCTACTGTCTCAGAAATGTCCCTGGCCCCTCCACTGACCTTTTTAATTGAGGGTTAATATATGTAAAGCCATAAGGTCTGTTCATTGTAAACATATGGAACTATCACCTTTCAAGACCTTGACCTGTGTCCAGGGTGAGAACATTTCTAACCCCCTGGAATGTTTCTCTACATCCCTTCCCAGTCACTACCCACTCCTCCTTTCTCACGGTAATCCAGAAATCATCTTTTCATCTTGAAACTAAGTATAAATGGAACGAAAGGGTACGCTTGTACCTTTGTATTTAGGTTCTTATAATCAGCATAATGACTATAAAGATTCATCTGTTGGAACTGGAGAGATGGCTCCGTGGTTAAGAGAGCTGCAGAGTTCAGTCCCTATTACTCGTATGAGGTGGTTCACAAACTTTGAAGTCCAGCTCCAGGAGATCTGATGTCTTCTTCCGCCCTCTCTGGGCACCCGCACATACACAAAGAACTATCACACATACACATATAGAACATACACACATACAAGAGAATACCTAGAAAGCAAATCCTTAAAAATGATTTCTTTCATTTGTTGCTTAAATAATAAGTAGTTTTTTAAGAGCTTCACTGAGGTATAATTGACCTATAATAAGTTAATCATAAAATGCACCATTTAATGTTGTCTCATTTGTATTCATTCATGATACCACCACCAATCAAGATAAGTAAACATCTATCATTCTTTGCCCCTTGGTCACCTTTTCCTCCTCTGCTACTTCTATCCCTCACAAACATGAAATATCCGTTTCTTGTGCTATTGACCATTTTTACATTTTTTAATAAAAAGCATCTATGCCAGTCTTTGGTTCATTTATGAATCTGGTTGTTTTGTTGTTGGGCTATAAGAGTTCTCTGAATAAGCCTGGTGGTAGTGGTGCAGAGACAGGTGGATATCCATGAGTTCAAGGCCAGCCTACTACAGAGGAAGTTTCAGGACAGCCAGGGCTACCCAGAGAAACCCAGTCTCAATAATGGAAAGAAACAAAACACAAACAACAAAAGCCAAAACAATAAGAGTTGTCTGTATAGTCTTAATATCAATTTCCTGATTGTATGAATATTTTCCCAATTTTCTGATTGCCCTTAGATGCTGATGATAATGCCTTTGAGGTAGAGTATTTTTTTATTCTTAAAAAAAGATGTGTTTTACTTTATGTGGGTTTTTTTTTTTTTGCCTGCATGTAAGTGTATTCATGTGGGTACTCTGCCCATGAGGAGACCAGAAGAAGCCATCAGATCCCTGCAACTGGAGTTACAGACAGTTTCGAGCCATGACGTGGATGCTGATGAACCTGGACCCTGTACCAGAGCAGCTAACATGCTTAACGGCTGAGCCACGCCCCCAGTCACAACATTCTGTATTTTCATTAAGTCCAATTGTCTAATTTTTTCGTCATTGTGCCTGTAGTATCACATCTAGGAAATCTTAAATATTTTGTCCTATGCTTTCTTCTAAGTTTTCTGTAGTTTTAAGTCATATATTTAGGTGCTTGATCCATGTTGAGTTATTATTGTATATGGCGTGAGGTGGCATCAACTCTGCTTTTCTGCATAGGAATATACAGTTTTCCCAGCATCACTTGCTAAACAGATGGTCCTTTCCTCATTAAATGATCTTGGCACCCTTACAAGAGTCATATAGGTACCAAATGTTCAAGCTTCGTTTCTGTCCTTTCTGCTCTATTCCACTGCTGCTCCAATGCCCTCGTCCTAGTCCTGTCCTGGATTGATCAATGTCACTTTGCAATACATTTTTAAACAATAATTTTTTTTAAAAAGCATGGGACCTCTTGCTTTGTTCTTATTTCAAGACTGCCTTGGCTATCTGTTCTCTTAAAATTCCATATAAATTTTAGAAATATTATATATTTCTACAAAACATTGTACTTATTATAGCTACATCATTCAGAGCCAATTCAGAGATAGCTCTGGGTAGTACTGACATTTTAAGGGTAGCAATCCTTCCAATTCATGAACATGATAAGTCTTTACCTTTATCTACGTCCTCTTCAATTCCAGCAACACTGATATGGGAATCCCCTTTGTACGCTGTGAACATGTTTTATTACCATTGGTTAAAAAAGAAGCTGTTTTTGCCTATGGCAGGGCCGAAATAGCAAGGCAGGAAATCCAAGTAGAATTATAGGAAGAAAGAAGGCAGAGTCAGGAAGATGCCATGTAGCGGCCGAAGCCACTTACCTTAGAGGTAAGCCACAGCCTCGCAGTGATACACAGACTAATGTAAGTACGTTAATTTAAGATATAAGAGCTAGGTAGAGATATACCTAAGCCAAACAGCGTTGTAATTAATATAGTTTTTGTGTGATTATTCAGGTCTAGGCAGCTAGTCAACAAAGGCACAATACACAACACTTTGCTGTATTGCTCTTCAGGATTTCACCACCTTGGTCCATTTCCTGTTTGTACTGAGCACTTTTACTGGGTAGATACCTAACTGATCCTTGTGTTGCTGACTTGGCATCTTGTTATTTTGCTTAGTGCACTTATGAATTCAGAAGTTATTTTCCTCATCCTCTTCCAGTTTGAATGTCTTTTCTTTCTTTTCCTTACCCAAGGTTTCTCCTTAGAACTTTCAGTTCTATGTTGAGTAAGTGGCAAAAATGGGGGCCTGTGCCTATGCTAGCTCTTGCATGAGAACTGTTCTCTCTTTTGACATTGAGTGCTATAGACGTCCAACTATATGGCTTCTATTATGTTAAGGGGAATTCCTTCCATCCCTCATTTATTAAGCTCGAGTTAATTTATATAGTATTATACAAAAAGTGGATTGAAGTCCATATTTTGGCATGTGGATATCCAATGATTCCAGCATCATATTAAATTGGATATATAAAGCTATAGATCAAAAAAAATCAGTTTTTCCTATATGTGTGGATCAAGTTTTATACTCCGCTCTGTCCCATTATCTGTCTATCTCTATGCCAACAACATATAATCCTTATAATGATTACCCTACCTAATAAAAAAATATTAAATGGCATAAATCTTGCAATTAAAAGACATACTAGTTTTACTTATCTAAAATCCTCTGCATTTCCCTGAGGAATTTGAAATCATCCTGTCGATTGCAGCAAAACCATCTGCTGAAAATTGTCTTAGAATGATGTCAAAGCTACAGGTCAGTTTGGGAAGAATGCCTGTCTCAGTCTGAGCTTCTTCAGCCATAAACGCTGCATATTTTTCTGTTGATTCAAGCATTTTTAGGGTTCTGTTTTGCATCTTTTTGGGTTGTAAGCTATTCTATACTGTACTTTAATAAGTTTAGGGTATATAGTACTAAGATTAACTTATTAAATTTAATTTATCCAATTTAATACTCAAAGATTATAATACCTTTTAGCATACGGTATAGTAAGACCCTCACAGTGTTAAATGTACCCTTTTCTGGGATTTATTTTATTGTTGCCTTATATTTAGGCATATGTTATAAATCCTGTAACACAGAATTATTCTTATTTAAACCCTATCTTTGAAAGACACTTAAAAAGAAAAAAAATCCTCATATATATTCTCATGTTACGTAGAGGTATATTTCAGTCAAAAGCAGAATATATGATGGGGATCCATGACACTCTTTTGCTTGGTGATACCATAGCCAACCTAGCTTTTATAGGTACAATCTATGATGTCTGAAATAACCTAACACATTTCTCAGACCACATCTGCCTCCATAAATGATGGTCAACAATATTCATCAGTGTACTTATCAATGGCCTACTTCTTCATTTGTGTGGACCCATACTTTCATTCTGTCTACAGAACTTCTTTTTAGCAACTAGCAAGATGACTCAGGGTAAAACTTGTCATGCAAACCTAATGACCTGAGTTCGAATCCTAGAACCATGTAAAGAAAAAAAGATAGTAAGCTATACAAAGTTGTTCTCTGACACCCCCCCCCCAGGACATGTACACTGTGCCAAGTGTGTCCATGGGCATACATTATACGTACACACAATAAAAAATGAAAAATAATTTCCCTTAACACATTGTTTTTGAGACAGAGTCTTAATACTTAACCCAAGCTGAATTTGAATCCAACCATTCAGCCTCCCAAATGCTGAGGTTACAGACTTGTCCCAGGGCGTCCAATCTCCGCTAATAATTCTGATAGGGAAGTAAGGTGCATTGTTAATACACTTTAAAATGTACTTGTTTCATTTTCATTTTGCTTGGTATAAAACCCTACATTTACAACTTTATTCTTTCAATACTTTAAAGATGTCGTTATGCCAGTGTAATGACAAGAGATGGGAATCTATTCTCATCCTTAATGTTGTTCCCAGAGACTTTAAATTTTCCTCTTTACCACTATCCTGGGACAGGGTGATTACGACTGGTACCATTTTCTTCACATTGCCAGTACTTAAAATCCAATGATGCTGTTTGCTGATAGTTTCCATTCATTTGGAAAACTTTCTGCTAATTCTTCAAGCATCCTGCCCCCTTCATCTCTTCTCCTGCTGGTACCCTGACTCCACACTTGCCCTGCCTGAAATTACTGATGCTCTGTCCATCCGTTTGTAACTTTTTTTCCCTATGTTTCATTTTGTAGAAATTTCTCTTATCATGTCTTCAAGTTCACTCATGTTTTCTTCTGCAATATTGAAGCTGTGCTTAATCCTCTCCACTAATTGTCATCGTCATCTCAAGAAGTTTGGCTGAGTATTTTCTATTACATATCTCCCAGGCCTCTGTGGAGATTGCTGAACATAGCGAACACCACTTTGGTGGCTTTCAATCTTTCTTTTCAAACTCTAAAGTCTGAGTTCACTGAGTTGGTTACAGATGATTGACCACCCTCCCCTTATGAAGAAGGGCACAGACACATTTCGGATTCTGTGCACACTTGGTCGTCACTCAATTAAATGCAAGCCAGTTTGGGCTTTACCCTGATTAGCGCTGAGCATTCTCGGATTCCTATAGTCATTCATTTCAGTGCCTAGGACTACACCAGAGCTTTCCACATGCCAGGAAAACAGTCTGTCTATGAACTAGCCCACAGCTCAATACACTCTTCTATTTTTGAGCTTTATGCTAAGATATAGTTGAGTTTTAAGAATCAATTGGATCCTTTAGGAGCACAGTCTGGGGTGACTTAAGTCCCAACACTGAGGCAAGAGTGTTCTAGATCTTATTAAAGTACCTTTTAAATTGAGTTTTCAAAGTCCAGTCGCAGGGAGCAGCTCATATGCCTAGTTCTAGGCCAGCACTATTTTCTTCCATGATTTCTTTCCCAAGCCTCAGATGTCTTCCTCACAGGTATGTGCTGACCAGTGTGAGCTCCAATTTCCAGGTTCTGCGGTGACACGTGGAAGTTCTGACAGCTCCTATCCTCGGAACACTTACACTACCAGTGATTTTATTTTAGCAGCCATGGTAGTGACACCTCAGGATTTTAAAATATACTCATCCAGGGACAAACATTTCTCACCAAACAGTTTTGCGCACACTTACTGACTATTTGGGTGTTCTCTCATATGGGCTTTCTAGTCAATACTTTACCTGTTTTTAAGATTTTAGTGTGTGTGCATGCGCGTGCACACACTCACGCATGCATGTGCACACACAACAACACACACGTGGGGATCAGAGGACAAAACCTGGCTCTCCTTCAACTGTGAAATCTCCCCACCACTGTGGGATCCAAGGAGCACATTGAGGATACTGGGCTTGCGAAGCAATCGCTTTTACCCGCTGAGCCACCTACCACCCCTGTTTTGTCCATTGTTAAACTAACTTGCTTTAACTCTTATTAATGATCAATAGGGCTTCTTTGTATATTCCAAATACAAATCTTCCATAAAACACACCATGCTTGACTACCTTCACCTCAATTATATTTTGGCTGGTTACAGTATGTTCTGATTTTCCTAAGTCTTCGACTTCTATACGGTATAATCCTTCTCTACTTTATGAGTCTGTTTCTTCATTTGCGTCTAGGGTTCATGTGCTCCAAGCAGATGCTCTGCTACGGAGCTGTATCTCCAGATGGGCAGATAGCCATGTTCAAGTGCTTGTCTGCCTCAAATCCCTAAGATGCCCTCCTACGTTTGCTCCTAGGAGCATTCGTTTCCTAAAGCATCAATAATATGAAATGACTTTTGCAATTGAAAACTTTTTGCTCTTCCACAGGCTTTCTGCTCAGCCTCTAAGCAGGGGACACGGTTAAAGGGGCATTTAAATGCTGTGACAGCGCACCCTATTGGTTCAGTGATGGCTGTGGCCTATCAGAAGGTCCCCTGCTTGCACCAAGACCTGCTTATCAGTTAGCAAAGCAAATATTTTACTTCCCTCACTCCACTCTGTAGTGTCTCTGCTGTTTGTTTGAAAGTTTCTATAAACACCAGGCTGCATTGTGGCCCCTGGCCAGCAGCCCTAGCAGTGAGTTTTATTTCCTCCTTCCAGTCATCATCACTTTCTACAGCAAACGAGAAATGTGAACTTTAAAAATACACGTAAGAAACAGGAGCAACTAAAATTAATTACATTTCCATATCTGAAAGTTAAGAGATACAGTACTTCAGGCTAGAAGACGGCTGTTTATAAAGTGCTTGTCACACAAGCATGTTCGCACCCAGCACCTGGGCATGGTGGCACATGTTTGTAACCTGCTGATGGGGAGTTAGAGAGAGTAGGATCCTGGGGCCAGTGGCCAGACAACTTAGCCAGAACAGCAACAGACAGACAAAGTCTCAAAGATGATGATGAGGAGGAGGATGGGGATGAAGAGGAGGATGGTGTGGATGAGGATGGGAATGAGGGTGAGGATGAGGATGATGTGGATGAGGGTAAGGATGAGGATGGGGATGAGGGTGATGTAGATGAGGATG
>NW_004949131.1:3758269-3763269 GCF_000317375.1 Microtus ochrogaster
GAGGATGATGTGGATGAGGGTAAGGATGAGGATGGGGATGAGGGTGATGTAGATGAGGATGTGGATGAGGATGAGGATGATGTGGATGAGGATGGGATGGGGATGATGTAGATGAGGAGGATGCGGATGAGGATGGAGATGAGGGTGAGGATGAGGATGATATGGATGAGGAGGATATGAATGAGGATGATATGGATGAGGATGATGATGATGTGGATGAGGATGAGGGTAAGGATGAGGATGGGGATGAGGGTGATGTAGATGAGGATGGGGATGAGGATGAGGATGATGGGGATGGGGATGATGTAGATGAGGAGGATGAGGATGAGGATAGGGATGAGTATGATGTGGATGAAGAGTAACACACAAGTAAGTGCACAGGCATACTTGTCCCCCATGCATACACAAATCAATATATTTAACATAAAATGATATTATTTTACAGTTTTCCTGGATAGAGAGTTTGTCTTGGGCCCTGCTTTAAAAATTAAAGAAAAAAAAAACTACCACCCTCTGCCAAGTATCAACAATTAATTCCGAGACTAGAGGGGGAGCGGGTGAGTGGTCCTCTGTGGGGTTGCTAATCCTGCCAGAAGAGAAGGCCTTCTGGACAGAAACATCTGGAAAGAGCTACTTACACTCTGCACCGGGTCCCCCCCAACCTTTAGTATTACATAGGACAGTTCTGAAGAGATGTAGCCACTCACCCAAGCACGCTGAGGCGTGCATAGTTTACTTGACAGCATTTACAAATTATGTCTCTTGGTTGGAATAACTTACGTCGTGGAAACACTTCCATATGCTAAAGTTGGACACAGCACAGTAAGAAGAAAGAAAAGAGAGCCTTCGAGTAGCCGGCTTCCATATGCACACTTCCCTATCACACGTGCAAATTAATAATGCTGTCCCTACAGAACTGACCATAGATGGGTTTCTAATTCTGTCTGCTATTCTCTGCAAACAATCAAGAGTAGCAATTTTATCACAAAACGATAAGTCAGCTATGAATGTATTTATGTAATGAAAGCAACTGGATAGCAATTATAAATCTTATTTTAATCAAAAACTATGTGATTTTTTCTCCCAATTCCCTTCTGTTCTTTCAAGTCCCAATAAGAAACTATTTCCACCTTCAGATTCCAAAATACATGTGTGCATGTGCATACATGTGTGTGTTCCTGTGTATTCATGTGGACATGTGTGTTCCATGTATGTCGTGTGTGCAGGTAAGAGGAAAACCTCAGGAGTTGTTCTCAGTCACTATCCACCACTTTTTCTTTTTTGAAACAAGCTCTCTTGCTGATTTGAAACTCACCAAGTGGGCTATGATGGCTGGTCAGTGAGCCTCAGGCATCCCCCTGTCTCCATCTCCCAATGGTGGGATTACAAAGGTGTGCCATCACTTTCAGAATTTTAAATGGCTTTTAGGGATTGAACTCAAACACCCCACTATATCCTGACACCTAGTTCCTTCTTTTACATCCTGAATTTGGAGCAGAGGTTAGCAAACTTCGGCCCACCAGCCAAATCCGGCTCACCACCTACTTTTGTAAATAAGGCTTCACTGGCACGCGGCCATGACTATTCATATACACAGTGCCTCTGGCTGCCTCCGGACCAGCCAGAGTTAAATGATTGTGACAGAATGCGTGGTCCAGAAAAAACAAAGTATTCTCCACAACTCTTTATGGACAGTGATGCAGGGGTCTTGGTTCCTTATAGACAGTGTTGCAGGCTCAGTTAACCAGCATTCCCTTAGTCTCGTCTCTTTACAGCATTTCAGACCTGTTAATAAGCATTTCCTTAGTCTGCCTCTTGCAAGCCTAAGTAGACGGATGCTACTACTGCCAGCCCTGCTTTTCCTGCCAGGTTTTTGGGGATCCCCAGGATAACAGCCACAGTTGCACAAGGCCCTAACCAAACAATGAAAAGCAACCTACCACCCAAGGAAGCCCGAGTGCCTTCTTTTCTTGGAGGCATAGCAAGAAGACACATGTGTTTATTATGAGCAACAACTGTTCTGAGATGTCTCTTCACCAAGTGAAGAAATCTATAAATGGCAGGAGGCGGGTTTAAATCTAGCCTTCAATCGCAAAGCTCTTAATAATATTTTGACAAGGAAGTACTACATACCAAGATATGATACTGTTTAGCTTAGTGTTCTAAAATCAACATTCTAAAGCACCTCATAAACCTTTCTGTTTCCATTATCAGTAAAAAGAAAACCTTTGAGAAAGATGAGGGGGGTGGGCAAGATGGCTCAGCAGGTAAAGGTTTTTTCTAGCAAGGCTGATGACCTGAGTTCAGTCCCCAGGACCAACACAGTGGAAGGAGAAAGCTGACTCTCATAAATTGTCCTCTGATCTCTACATGTGCCCCCTGGCATGTGTAACACACACACATGCACACATGCAAACATGCCCTCACGTGCACACATACACACACAAAATGAATTTTTTTGTTTTTGTTTTACATCCCAACCAAAGTTTCTCCTCCCTCCCCTCCTCCCAGTTCCTCCCCCATCACCTTCCCTCTTCCCCTCCCCTCCCCCATCCACTCTTTCTCCTCTGTTTCTCTTGATACAGGGCAGGCTGGCCTCCCATGGATATCAGTCAGTTACAGTGAGACTAGGCATCTCCTCTTCTATTAAGACTGGATGAGGTGATCTGGTAGGAGTAAAGGGTCCTGAAAGCAGGCAGCTGAGTCAGAGGCAGTGCCTGCTCTCACTGTTAGGAGTGCCAAAAGAATACCAAGCTACACAGTTGTAACATACAAAGAGGGCCGAGGTGAGTCCCATGCTGGCTTCCTGGTGATCTGTTTGGTCTCTGTGAGCCCCTATGAGTCCAGGATAGTGGGTTCTGAGGGTTTTCTTGTGGTGCCTTTGACCCCTCTGGCTCCTACAATCCTTCCTCCTTCCCCAAGTTCTGCCTAATGTTTGGCTGTGGGTCTCAGCATCTGTTTCAAGGGCAGTTGCTGGGTGAAGACTCTCTGATGTCAGTTCGACTCAGTTCAACTCACATTAAATGAAATTTAATAAAATATTTTTTTTTTTTTGGTTTTTCGAGACAGGGTTTCTCTGTGGCTTTGGAGCCTGTCCTGGAACTAGCTCTATAGACCAGGCTGGTCTCGAACTCACAGAGATCCACCTGCCTCTGCCTCCCGAGTGCTGGGATTAAAAGCGTGCGCCACCATCGCCCGGCTAATAAAATATTTTTTAAAGAAAAATGAAGGTAACATTTATTTGGGAACATTTTATCCTAAGGCTCAATATATAATTCAGGTTATCTTGAAAGACAAACAGCAAAAAACAATTGGATTATTTATAAAATATTTTAACTGTGATTGCATATTTTGGCATCAATAAGAACAAAAAGGACTCCATTAGGGCAAGTCAACCATTAGTCCCAATAATACCAACCATTAATAACTGAGAGAACAATAATAAATTTTACAGCATTCTACTTACTAAAATTATGACTGGGGATGAGACAACAGAGTGAGAGGCTATAAATTTCCAAATCAATCTGGCAATACGATGTTTTGGTCAGGTCCCAGTCATTCCATCTGTACTGTGTTGAGCACCTAACTAGGCCAGGCTCTACCCCAGAGTTACAGCCGTGTGTGAGAACCACAATCAAGGAGCTGTCCTGCCAGTGGGAAACAAGATGCTATAGAGACTTCTATCTGGTTCGGATAAACAGAATGTAATCCCCGGATCAAAAAGAAATTAAATAGATCAGATGAGAACAGCAAACACTGCTTGGGGGCAGATGAACCCTTTGCACGTGTTCCTCTTGGTCCATTTCTGCTTCAGAACTTCCTGGGAAAACCCTCTCTAGCCAAGGACCGGATCTGCTCAAGCCCACTTCAGTACTCTCCTCTCAAGACCCAGGGAGCAGAACCGGACTTGAGATACTTTGGCCGAGCGTCACGTGTCTACTTCTCATGATACGCTAACAGAGCCCCTGCTTCGGGAGCAGGCAGCACCACGCGGGCTAAGACCCCAGGGCAAAGTTCTACATGAGGTGGGTGGAACTTGAGGGGAAATGAGTTCTTCATGCCCTGTGGGCCTAGAAAGCTGGCCTCTGGGAACCGAATCATGGTTCTTGTCAATTCTCTAGACCAGTGGTTCTCAACTTTCCTAATGCTTTAACCCTTTAATTCAGCTCATCAAGTTGTGGTGAGCCCCAACCATATAATTATTTTGTTGCTGCTTCATAACATTAATTTTGCTAGTTATAAATCATAACGTAGATATCCGATATGCAGGATATCTAATATTCGATCCCTTTGAAAGGGTCGTTCAACCTCCAAGTGGAGAACCACTGGTCTAGACTAATCAAAGGGAAGCATCAACAGGAGTCACCATGGGAGGACAAAAGACCATGTTCTTCCGCCCCAGAGCCCTCACTAAGCAGTGGAGGCTGGGCTCCTCCATCAGTGACTACAGCTCCATATCTCAGACACGGGGTTCCTCTCACAACACGTTTGCTTTTCCGATCTTCCTCTGCCTATGGCCTTGCAAGTGTGCTTACACAGGTACCAGCTCTGTCATGGCTCCCTCTCCTGAGCGGGGCCTCTGCCCACAAGCCTTTGCAGGGCTTTCCCACTCGTCTCTAGTGATACAGGCTGCAAAGTCAGCTCTGCTCACAGATCAGAGGCTGACTCTGAGCACCGGCTTCATATCCGACTTATGGAAAAAAATGAGAAGGCTGCGAATATTCCAGAAACGGGGCTTCTACTCAGAATCTGCTGGGACTAACCTCCAGCTGGAGTACGGATAAGGGAAGCCGCCACGGCGACCACGCCCCCTCTGGCAGAGACACGCAATGGCTCCGAGTGGCCAAGACTTACCTTTCTGTGTTCAGTAGAGGACTGTGGGCAAACAAGCTGAGAACCAAGCAGCAGGAGGGTGGCCAGCGCACTAGGAAAGAAAAAGAGCAACAGGCAGGTCTGTGAGTATGGCCCTGGCAGTACCTAGAGGAAGTTGGCATCACCAG
>NW_004949131.1:3768269-3785852 GCF_000317375.1 Microtus ochrogaster
ACACATAACATCTCTACACATACACATGCATCTCCACACTTACAACATCGCTACACACATACATGCACCTCCACACACGTACATGTACCTCCATACACATGCATACACCATACATACAAACACACGCACAGACTAGCATGAAAATGGAGGGGGGGGTGTTGATTTTGTCTCTGTCTTATCCCTGTCCCTAGCAGAGTACCTATGACACAGAAAGTGCTTGATACATTTAATTAATGAACGATGAGCTGAGTCCGGGAATAATACGCTGCATTAATGAACAGTGCATGGAACTAACGAACAGTGTCTTGAGCTGGTAAATGATGCTGCCCCATCCAGATGACCTCTGAACTTTCAGACAGATGGGATTCACGGGAATGAACAGATTTTATAATGTCCAAAATAACTTCTGGAGCTTCTAAATGTTCTTTTAGAAAAGATTTATTAAAAGAAGATTGGTTTTATTCTTAATTTCTATGTGATGCCCACCCCCAAAAAGTAATCTTATCCGATTATCCAAGAGAAATGTTTGCTGGAAAGCTATTTAGAGGTTCCAGTGTCTCCTCTCTTTGCTAGCTGGGCCCTGGTGAAGCTCAAACACACAGAAATCCTCAACAAAACCATTCTGGGATAAAACCTTAGTTATTAAATAGGCTCTGCTCTGAATGGAATAAAATAAATTCTCCCAGAGGGGAAATTATTCTTTGGGCTGCAATAACAACAGTCGGAGCAATATATAACCCCAGGGACCAGAGGAAGCTCTGCCAAAGGCTGAAGGTTTCCTACCCCTGCTCAGCGGAGGCTGTCTTGGGCTCCGCAACCCTGCTCACACATACCTCACTAATTAATAGTCTGTTTCTGTGCCCATGCTTCTTCCAAACACAGGACAGCCCAGCACAAGCCCCTGCTCCTGCTGACCCAGTTCCAGATGAGTGCCGAGGACCAGGAGAGCATGCATGTGTCCGTATGAAGCTCCTCTGCTATTCCACCCGGATAGTTTGCCTTGGCAAAGGGCGCTCAGCTTGCAACGTTTTGACAGATTGAAGACTACCAGGGCCTTTGGCAAACAAACCACAAGTTCCCTTCAATGTGGAAGGTGGGGAGCCACGTACCTCCTAAGGTTTTCTGATCCACCTTGCAGTCAAAACTACCCAACATTTCACAGGAATCAAAATAAAAGATACGCTATTTATCCACCGCTGGTGTAGATTTCAAGCATTCTACGAGAAAATAACGCTCCGTGAAATGGTACAAGATTTACATCACGGAACTAGGGCTCTAGGCTTCTGTATTTGCCTTGGCTTACCCTGCTTGCCACACCCAACCATCCAATTCCAGCATAGGCCATGTTTCACCGCTGCCCAGTTCACATCCCCTCAATGGACTCAACACCATTTGAGAGTCTTAATATCAAAAGAAGGAAAATGGGTGGGGATCCCCCCCACACATCTTTTCTCCTTTTGTTAATACAACCCAAGAGATACATAGGGAATGGCCTAGAACTGAATCAATATCTCAACACCGAAATGCAAACCCCAGCTGGGCAGCCACACTCTCCCAGCCCCAGCTCTAACCTGCCAGACACTGGAGCCCCCTGGGGATAACAGCATTCTCTCTACAAACTAACCACTCGCCATTTTTAATGCATCCATTTTCTCCCTGACAGAAAGGACAAGAAGAATGATTTGGATGAGAAGGAGGAGGGAGAGGAGGAAGAAATGATGGCAGCAGAGGCAGGCAAACATCTAAATTCCAATTTTTTTAAAGTGCAATCTATGTATATCCCCTAGTTCCTTATTCAGAGTGTTCTGCGCTCAAGTAATTTTTTTTAGCTTTCCAGCATCCCCAGGATGAGTATCCTTCAAAGCCCTGGCCTTTGGTGCACACAGAGTCTTGAGGGCATTGTGGACTTCTGGCAAGAGAGTGAGGCCCAGATATGTCACAGTTCACCATACAACAGTGTCCTCTTAACTTGACTCCCATCAGGTTCCCCCTGGCCTGGGAAACCTGAATCCAATCCAATCAAACCCAACAGGCGTTGGGGAAAGGGCTGCCTGGTCTGTGCGAAGCGAAATATTTCCATTTTACAGCGCAGACTTAGACACCTTTCTAACTGCACATTGGTTTTATTGCCTATTTCCAGGTCCTCCGTGCTTGCAGCCATTCATGTTCCCTGGGAATGCAAGGTGCTCTATCACGCCACAGCTTTTTAAGACCCAGAGCTCTCTGGTGAACTCCCCTCTCTCTCCAACTTCTGATATACCTCTGCAGCCAGCAGAATCGCCAGTCCAAAACAATGAAGGGGAGTAAAGAACAGAGAGGGTAGAATGGAAGAGAAGGGGGAAAAGAAAGTGGGAACGAGGAAATACAGAAGAAAAGGTAAATGAGGGGCGAGGGGTGTGTCTCAGTGGTAGCGTATGGATTAGCATGCTGCTTGAGCCCAGGGTTCATCCCCAGCACCATATGAACAAGGCATGGCATGGTGTTTAGCCCTGTATTCCCAGCACTCAGGCAACGGAGGCGGGAGGATTGTGAGTACCAGGTCATCCTCAGCTACATGGTAAGTCTGAGGTCAGCCTGGGCTATATGACACTGTGTTCAAAGAAAAAAAAAAACAAGAAAAGACAGGGGAGGTGGGAGTAGGGGGAGGCAGAAGGTGAACAAGGAAGACAAAATGGAGGAAAAGAAAGAAGAGAAAGAAAAAAGGAGGGGGAGGAGAAGGAAAAATAAATCAGAATGAGGCTGTCACACAACACTCCTCATCAGTTTGGGTTTTGTTTGTTTTCTGGTTTTGTTTTTATATTTTGTTACCTTGTCGTTGATTTTGTTGGGCTTTGGGGGATTTTGGAGACAGAGTTTCTCTGTGGAACAGCCCTGGCTATCCTGGAACCGACTCTGTAGACCAAGATGGCCTCGAATTCCAAGATCCGCCTCCCAATCTGCCTCTGCCTCCAGAGTGCTGGGATCAAAGGAGTGTGCCACCACCACCAGGCTCAGTTTTTGTTTTTGTTTTTTAATGCACCCCATAATTCCCCATGGGAAAGACAGTAAAGTTAGTAAAAGGAAGGTCAGCTAATAGAGTCCTACAAACTAGAGCAATCGGTTCTAACTCCTGCGTGGGACAGCACAGCAGTTACCTGGGAAGGAAGGAACGGCTAGCTGGCAACCCAGTGATCACACCTTGACACCATTCAACTCCATCTCAGTACAGAATGTTCTAGCAAATCCCACAATCAAGCACTGAGTGATGAGGACAGGGTCCAGGTACAGGACTGTGCCAGGCATAAGGCAAAATCAATCCCGTCTGGATGCTTGCCGTCATTTTATAGGTAGGCTTTGCCAGGGCAACCCTCCAGAAATGCATTTTTATTTCCTCTGGCCTCTCTGCCTGCCATTCAGATGGCTCCCACCAGAAATCCACAGATGAGCGTCCAGTAGGTTCTTCCTGGACTTACATCTACCCTTTTCCCATTAGCGTGGTAGGACTCACAAGCCCCTGTTCCTAAGCCTGTTTGCATTGGTAGCTAGCACTGTTCTGGATTACACAGAATACCCTAGAGGTCCACCAAGCTGTGAATCAGAACACAGCAGCAGGGGTGTTTGATGGTTGTCTCTAGGAAAGTGAGCTGAAGGCTATGGAAAGCCAAGGCGGAGGGAGCCGCTGGCAAATGAGGTGTGGATGAGATAAGTGCAGATGATTAGGGCAGAAGAGAAAACCCTTAAAGCCTAGACTAACTCTGTCCTCAGAGAGCTTTGCAAACGTCTTGACATTCTCACCCGGCTTTAAGGTGGAAACCTCAGATAATGCCTACGGGTGTGGTTTGCACAAAAAGACAGTCAGGGCTTCCTGCGCAGAGAAATGCTCTTGGCTCCACATCAAAACAATCTCTGTGAGGACTGACATGTGTTTTAAGTTTAAACTGGTGAAGGTGGGTCGCTCATACGGTTTCCATGCTTTCACCTACGTTCACGATTAAGTCACTGATCATCCTGGTCAGGAATAGAAGTTCATCCTAATTTCTTTCATAGAAAAGGTAATTATTGCTTTGTGTTCAATATTTCATCTTACAAGCCCTAGCCAGATGGGTTATCCCTTGTGCCGCTGGTCTGCCACTCATTCGATATTCTGATGTATTTACTCAGTGTCACCTGAGTAGTGGTTTAGGTGACAGCTGACACAAATCCCAGTCTGACTTTTGTTTGTTTGCTTTGCTTGATTTAAGGGTTTGTTGTTGTTGTTGTTTTTAAGATAGGGTCTCATGCAGCTTCAACTCTCCATCCTCCTGCCTCAGCCTTCCAAGTGCTATAATTGCAGGTAGTGCCTGGCTGGCCTGCCTCTGAAATACCAGGAAATTGAAAAACTTGACTCAGTGGCCTCTTCTTCCTTTCCCTCGTACTTTCTCTTTGTTGTTGGAGGCTGCTTGTTGGTTCCTGGCTGCTCAGCCCTGAATAATCACACAGAAACTATATTATTTAAATCACTGCTTGAAGAGCCATTAGCTCTAGCTTCTTATTGGCTAGCTCTTACACATTAATTTAACCCATCTCCATTAATCTATGTATCACCATGAGGTCGTGGCCTACCAGCAAAGTTTAAGCGTGTCTGTCTCCAGCAGTGGCCCTATGGCTTCTCCCTGACTCCGCCTTCTCTCTCCCAGCATTCAGTTTAGTCCTCCCCCCCCCCCAGCTAAGTTCTGCCTTGCTATAGGTCCAAAGCAGTTTATTAATCAATGGTACAGAGAGGAAATCCCACAGCACCCCTTCCTCGTTTTCTCTCCTTCCCTCCTCTTCTTCCTCCTCATTTCCTGATCCCCCCCCCAAAAAAAAGCCGGAAAATGATTGACCCCTGACCTTTCCAGTTATCACATATTTCTTCACCCCAGGGGAGACTGCATTGTTCACTACTGATCACACCTCAAACATCCAGCCCCATCTTGGCCGCTCTTACACACAGGCAAACAGTTTCTAAGCCTGCTTCCCCTCACATCTGTCCTCAGGGCCCTTTTCAGAGTCCCCAAGAGGCCCCAAGAGCAGTCACCCTTCCCGCTCTCATTTCCTCAATCCCTTTGGGCTGTATTTCTAAGTGGAATGGCTGACAGGCTTAAAGTAATAATACTTTACTGGAGTGTATATCAAGGAAAGGAGAAGCTGATGTTTTCAAAGACTAAAACCAGACACTTGACCTAAGGCCATGGACTGTAAAACCCTTAAAATGATCCAGACCTCTCCTCCATAAGACCTATAAAATTCACCATCTCACTGTAATGGCCCTAATTACATCTGCATTTCTTCAAAAACTACCGTTCAAAATAAAAACGGCCAAATCCATTCTATTTCCTGCCAATGTAACCACCTCCTTGGCATTTAGTAGTTTTGCTTCCGCCTGTGTTTTCATTGGAAACGTGAGGTTTGTCAGCTCTGCTAAGCACAGGAGACGTGAAGAGCACCTGCCGCTCCAGCATTCACGGGCTATTGGCTGGTGGGGTCAGCTCGCCATCGCCATCGTTGTGGAGGGATAAGCTTCACAGTGAGAAAGTGGGGGAGGTGGAGCCGGGGAGATGGTTCAGTTAGCGAGGTGCTTGTTGTGCGAGCATGAGGACCTGAGTTCAAAATGCCAGCACCCACATAACCCAGGAGCTGAGGACACGGCAGCAGGCATCTGCAATCCTAGTACTGGGAAGGCGGAGCCTGGAGGCTTACTTCAGGTTTGCCTGCCAGACAGTCTAGTGCACTCAGCGAGCTCCAGCTTCAGTGAGACACCCTGTCTTTACAAGGAAGGTGGAGGCCTAGAAGACTAGAAGACGCCTGGATTGGACCTTTGACCTTCACACTCATTCGCCAGACACACAGGCACAGCTGAATGCATAGGCACACACAAATATGTGCACACAACACACACAGGGCATGTAATTTGAAGTCTAGGAGATATAAACCCTCCTGTGTGTGTCAGTTAGCACATTTTCCTTCTGACTTGAAATAAATGCAGACAAGTTTGACTTAATCTAGCTTCCTCCAACCTTTTGATCCAAAGGGATTTTACTCCTCCAGAAGCTTTCCCGTGCATCCAGAGCTTACCCAGGACTTAACAACCGGCTACCCAGCTCATTCAGGGTTAAAATTTTAATGTGTCTCTGCTACTGGCTTTGACTAGGAGTCTTTTCATTAACATAGTTGGGAGCAGAGCAGGGGTCTATGTTAATTCCTGGGCTTCACTGTCTCTTTCAATGTGGGTGAAGCTGACTTTCTGTTGTTCTGTGGCTTGGCAAAGACGGAGGAAGGATTTTTAAACTAAATCTCTGCATGTCGGTATTGTGAATCCCCTTGAATGTTTTTTCCTCTCGGAGATTTTTCTGGGCAGCGCATGGCTAACTGCAACCTGCTTTCCCTCTGCACAGAGAAATCCCTTGACTGTTCGCATCCATCTCCGCGAAGCTTTGATAAATACGGAAACTGCCTGAATGAAGCACGCATGCCTGCTCCTCTTCTACTTTGTCAGAGACTTCTTGCGCTTATCGGAACACTCTCTTCCCCCAGAACATTTTGAAAAGCATTTCAATAAAAGGTGTTATATAGCTATGGGTTTGTTTTGCTTGTAAAATATAAAATATATTGAAATGGGCCTGAAGAAAAACGTGTACATAAAAGTTGGGATGGTGATACGGCTCTCAATAAGACACGTGACACTAAGTGGGATGATGTGCGGGATCACTCGTGTGTTCACACACACACACACACACACACCATTTTTTAAAGACATACAGTAAGCGATGCGTGTCTGGCTCTGAGGAGAGCTTTGACAGAAACTCCAGTTTATGCTCCTGCAGAGCCTCCTGCCCGGCCCCATAACTTAACATTTTCCTCCTCCAACCCTGACAGCAGAACCCTCGAAGAAGCACCCACCAAGCAAACCTGCAAAAACAGTCTTTTTGCTCTGACCAATGCAGGAGGGGCAACCACTCGAATTCCAGGATGGAAAGGAAAACATAGCAAATGGGCCTTTTCCCAGGAAGTGCTCTGCTTATGTAGCCTGGGTGGCCATGTGTTTGAGGATCCCCATGTCTTCTGGAGTGCCTTTTCCATGACAGCAAACTCACACCCGCTTGTCAGGTAGGGAGTCCCCTCCTATCTCCAACTTGCTCTTCCCATCCAGTTCAATATCCGACTGTCGCTTCTACTTCACTGTACCCAGTTCTGCTGCAGAAGCGGCCTAAGGGCGGGACAGACTTTCCTTTACTTCTCACTCCCCTGGCGCTCTGCAGCAGTATTTTGGGGTCTCCCATGTTTGGCACATATTGTGTGTTTAGAAATAGCATTTAAAGTTTGAGGTTAATAGCGCAGCGGATAGAGTGCTTGCCTAGTAGACATGAAGTCATGGGGTCCACCCTCAGAACCCCCAAACCAAGCCAGGGTGGTGCACACATATAATCCCAGTACTAGGAGGTGGTATCGGGAAGATCAGGAGTTTGAAGGCCATCCTTAGCTTCACAGAGAATTCAAGGTCAACCTAGGATCTATCGACTCTGTTTCAAAACAAGTTTTATTTTGAAGTGTTAAGCTTTATGTTGTTCTGTTGATGGCTGGGTATTCCACAGGTCGAAACAAAGCTTTTCTGCCCTCTCTTCTTGTCATCTGACATATCTGTGATCATGTCATTAATGCATAGTTTTGTACTTCTTGTGGGACTTTGTATTTCAAGCATGCAAATGACTGTTCATGTAAAATTTTACAAACAACAAGATACTAAAGCACACACATACACAGACAGAGAGAGTACACTCAATTAAATACCAAGTATGGATCTTGAAGCATCTGCTTGGCAAATGTTGCAGCCTAGCTGGGCAATTGCACGTGGTGACATCATAACATGTCACAGACCGTTTGCATTTTTAGCATGAGTTGTCGGCATCTGAGGCTAACGCATGGTTAGAGAGGAAGAAAGACTGTAAGATGCCCTGAGGATGCAGCTTTGAGACAGCAGGCTCTTCCTTCCCTCTGTCCTGTCAATCCACTTATGTAAAGAGTATCCCAAAACCTCAAGGTGACCTCATCAGAGTAGCCATCAACTTACTAGGGGCGTTCAGGAGGTTCACAAGACAGAGCAGCTACAACAACCACTCAGTAAGCTCAGTGTGAGGAAGATGTGAAAGAATCAACCAGAAATCCTGACTCCAAATGTCCGTGTCTGTAACAACAGATTCATTGATCTGACAATAATGTGTAAATGTTACAAATTTGTTCCAAGGGAGTTTGTTTGTATCAATAAAACCCTGTTGTCTACTCTATATATTGAGATCTCACATAGGATTTTGATGAAATAACTTTTAAATTCATCTTTATTGGTGTGTGTGTGTGTATATGCGTGTGTGCGTGTGCGTGTGTATGTGTGTGTGTATGCATATGTGTGTGTGTATGTGTGTGCATGCGCTCACAAGCCACAGGGGTCATGTGGAGTTCCGAGCACCACTTCCAGATGTCAGTTCTCTGTTTCCACCTTGCATTTCTGTCACCAGCCTTGGGTCATCAAGTTTGCAAGGCAAATGCTTTCATCTGCTGAGCCATCTCACTGACTCTGGTTAAATAATTTTTAAAATCCTATCTGCTTATTTTATTCTATTAAAATAGGATCTCATGTAGACCAGGCTGGCCTCACCTATAGAGTCAGTTTCTGATCCTCCTGCCTCTGTTTCCTGAGATTATAGGTATGTGCAACCAAGCCCAGTTTATTTGGTACTGAGAATCCAAGCACTCCACCAATTGAGCCACAACTCTAGGCCCCTGTCAACAGTTTGTCTGTTTGTTTTCTTTCAAGTTTAAAATCAATTACAATAGCATGGATTCCATTTCCAATGTTTGGAGTCTGTATTCTGAGTCTGTAGATAATGCAAGTTCATGTCCATAATTTAATGTCTCTGAGAACTGATTTTCTGATCCACAAAGTAAAAAAGCAGTAGTTTCTCCACTTACCACATACACAGACTTAACATCAGAAGCGGGGCTTAGAATTGAAGTGGAAGTTCACGAAAGTTGTAAGCAGAACGAACTAGGGCAATAATGATACCAGACAGGTTAAATCAAACTCTGTGTAGTTGAACCAGGGTTACCTGTGATCATAGAAGACCACAATACTTTTCAAGTTCCTTAGATAATCTTATTACATAAGATAAGATATATTCACTGATATAATCCCATTATTTACCTAAAAATAAATTTTGTTTGGAGTTACAGAGTTTCCCAGAAAACAGCAAAGCTCAAGCCGCCTGGACCTTGTCCTATAGTGTGTAGCTCCTGGCCTGGATGGACTTTCGGAACCGCAGAAAACTGCAGGCTTGGACTACCATATCAAATGCTATTGCTACGCACAACCAGAAGGCCAATTACTTCGAGAACCCATACAGTAAAACAGAAACATCCAACTCCATTTTGGGCCAAGGGGATATGCTTTTTTTGCTACAGTATAGACTGAACCCTGAGCCTGGAAATGCTGGGTAAGGGCATAGCACAGAGCACACCCCTACTGCTGCTTTTGCTTTTAAGAGGTTTTCTGCTCACCTGAGACAGCTTGTGAAATGGGAAACCATGATGCTGCAGGTCCAGGCTAAGGCAAGGGCTCCTCAGAGGGGTCCCCCGTTTTCTGCAGGTTCAAGTGATCTTCAACTCCTATAGAAATGGACATGGTTATTTTTTTTAGCATCTCTTGCTTAGAAAAGTTCTGGAGCCCAATCAGATAAAGACACTGGGATCAATGAATGTGAGGTGGCTGACAAGATGACTCGGTGTAACGACAGTTGCCACCAAACCTGCCAGTCTGACTTTGATCCCCAGGTCGCCCACGGTAGGAGAAAACTAACTGCCACAAGTTGTCTTCTGATATCACCACGTACGCCTTGACAAACACCACACACACCATAAAACCAACAAATAAATAAATGTTAAATAAATATTAGTACATTTGCATTAATTAAAAACCATACAATAGAAGCTATTAAAACAAAAAATGCCACTTCCCAGTCACGGTGACCAGGATCTCCCAATTGGAAGGTGATACTGAATGAACACGAGGGAACAGCCTTCCAGGATACTCAGTACACTCTCTAACTGTGACAGCCAGTCTTCACTGGCAAGTTGAGGGTATTTGGAATCTCTTACAGGACACTGTGGGCGCATTTCCCGAGAGGTTTAACTGAGGAAGAGCCATCCTGAATGTGGGGGGCACCACCCATGGGCTAGGGATCCCAGACTAAATGCGAAAGGAAACAGAGAAACCCAAACGACCATCAACATTCCTCTTTCTCTGGGTCCTGATGGTAAGCACCACGTGACCAAGCAGCTGTGCTCTCACGGCCGTGCCTTCCCTATCAAGATGGACCACACTCTCTCCAACCATGACATCAGACTACTCTTCCCTTAAGTTGATTCTATATTTGGCCACAGAAACAAGACAAGTAACTAATGTGCTGACCCACAGAAGATGCTCAGTAGATTACTCTCAGGGTGATGCCCTCCGGTTCTGGGGTGACAAGGGGTTGGCATTAGGCAAACTGTACCAGAAATCCAGTGGCTTCTGACTGGCTACCTGACCAGAAAAGAAAATCAAGTCAGAATTTTGATTTCCCAACTGTATAGTATATAGTAAAAGTACTGCCTGTCAATTAAAAGCTTAGCAGTTCTGACACAAGCTGCGGCATAGATGAACCTTAAGAAGAGCACTCCAAACGAAAGAAGCCAAACACAAAAGAACGCACATTAGGTGACTCCATACACAGGTTACATATTCAGAATAGGAAACCACACAGAGACAGAGTAGATGAGGAGCTGCCAGGAGCAGAGGTGGAAGGTGGTAATGGGAAAATACACCGTTTGTTCCTTGGGTGACAAAAGTGTACTAAAATTAATAGTAGTAATCACACGACACTGTGAATAGACTAAAACCATTAAATTATTGACAAAATCTGAGGATAAACTCAGAGCTAGAGTTCTAGTTTAGTGTGGATAGGACTCTGTGTTCAACTCCCAACACAGAAACAAAAACCCTACATGAAATACCACAGGTGGGGGCTGCAGATATAGGTCATCTGGTAGAATGTGCCTACATGCACAAAACTCTGGGTTCCACTCTGTCACTATGTAAAATAGGAAGGGTCAATCCTAAGTAAACACTTGAAACATATTCCCCAGCACAGTACAGTCTGATGGGTATCATCAGCTCCATCTTATACATGAAATATTTAGATTACAGCTAGAGGAGTTGTCTCCCTGAACACAGGTTATAGAATCAAGAGAAGAACACTGTAGATTCAAATGCATGCCTGTGATCCTACCACAGGTGGTCATGCAGATCAAACAGGGAGGCGTGTGAAATGCGTGTGGCCAGTGGCTGGCACATAGTGGCACTGACTTCAGAGTAGCTCTGGTGATACTTATGCAGAAAGGAGCAAAGGGACACTTAAGAGTATGTTATGACCTTAAGATTAAGTAGAGAGAATACCTCCCCTACAAACACCACTTTATTCTGGTGTCCTTACCAAACAGAACTTCTAAGTACTGGCAAGCAAGGCATAAGTCTGAAAGCAAAGCATAAATAGCCTCAGAAAGGCCAGGATGGGAGGTTTGCATGGAATGCGATGGAACTCTGAAGGAGAGGATGTCCTGCCCTTGCACCTCCCTCTGCTCCTTTCAGGAAAGGCAAATGCATGGAGCCAGGATACAGTGTGGGTGCAGACACGGGACGGATGACACCCTCTCACAGAAAGGCAGAGTTTTCAAAGATTGATGCTCTCCACATTCTCTGGATGGCAGGGGTTGGGAGGTAAATAATTGAGAGAATTTACAAAAATGAAATGGACAAGCATGAGAACTGGATAAGCCTATCCACAGGGGGAAAGAATCCAGATTTTAAGTTCCCAGCAGCCCTTTCTGGAGCTGTTAAGAAAGGAAAGCCTCTTAGCTGTAATCTCTCCCAGTTGCCCATCAGCAGCTCATGAAGTGACTGATAGTATTGAAGACCCTTCCCATCTTGACTGTCCGCCAGAGGTTACAGTGTGATCTATGAGGAAGAAGGCCTGCAAACCAGATCTCTTAAGGAGTCTTCATCCCGGCACAGCCTTCAGCCTGTTGGCTACAGGGCAGGTACTCAGCAAGGCAAGACACCGAACATGGAAGGCAGAAGTTTTGCCAAGCTCCTAATAACCACGGGCTTAGAAGGCAGAGCAAGTTTTGCCAAGCTCCTAATAACCACGGGCTAATAAATATTCACTCAACAAGAGATGTGCTTGGGTCTTCTCCACAGTGCTAAGGCAGGAGATGGGGGAGGCATCAAGATTAGCATACAAAGGCTAAGAATGAAAACTTTCGATCAATATATGATATATAATAAATATAAGGGACAGAGCATGCTGGAGAGTGGGGCGCATGAAAGGGCCCAGAAAGAGGGTTCTAGTGGCCTAGGGCTATTGAACTTGTAACCTTCTTCAGCACACCCAGTTTGGGCAGTGCTGGGAACTGAACCAAGGGCCTCAAGCATCTGAAAGAGGCAGGCACTGTACCAACTGAGCTATCTCCTGAGTGCCAGAAAGCAAGTAAGATTATCCACACAACGTGAAAACAGCTTTAAACCAACCACCACTGCTGCCCCCATCCTCATCTCCCTCTGTGGGTATCTATGCTTTCAGGTCTTTATCCACCCGAAGAAAGGCTTCCACTTGCACGCCATTTAAAACATGGCTTCTTTCGTCTGTGCCCTACCCCTTTAAAATGGATATTTGGAGTACGTGGTCACATAATACACTGATAGGGAAAAATAAACACAATGGAGTTGGAGGCACAATTATGTTTTGAGAAATGTAAAAAGAAATTAACTGTACAATTTTTAAAAATGGAAGGCACTACTCTCGTATGTGTTTTGACTAATTTCTTGGCAGGGGTTTCTGGTTTGGATTTTGGGTTTTGAGACAGTCTTACTATATAATAAAGCAGACTGACCTTGAACTTTTGATCCTCCTCCTGCCTTAGGCTTTAAAGTTCTAGAATCCACGATGCCTAGCTTGATTTGAGTGGCCATCACACATACGGTTGAAAAGCTTACGTAGGGAGAACGGCCAGGGCTCTCACTGACTCGGGGCTCACACTGGCTTCCATGAGGTGGCATCTATTCACCCAGCTCCGCTAGTCTAGCTGTGAGTCCCCTCCACCCAAAGAGACATGAAATTCGTCATGTGGGTCATGACGAGGAATGTACTAACAGGCAAAATGAATGAAGGAGAGGAGAGACAGCAGCGTTTATCACACATAGGGAGGGCATGCCTCACTGCGGTTTACAGCCGGGCAAGTTCAAAGTTCCCTCTCAGAAAGGCCAGGCGCAGTGAAGGATTAGAGCTTATGATTGTGTGGAGTAGAAAATGAGAAGCCCAGTAAAGCCTGTTCTCTAAGACCCTGTAAAGCAGCGCCAGGGATTTTGATGAGATGCGCAAGAAAGAGCCATTGTTAGGTCTGGCGGGAGGGGAGCCCAGTAAAATGAGGTTCCTCGAAGATACTTTAGGTAATAGAGGGCTAAGCCATTGAGTCAACAAGGGCTCTATTGGGGCTGAGTCTCCTTCTGAGGTTTGATCATGATTTACAACTTTGAACACAATGTCTAACAATGCAGTTTCTGCAGCAGTGGACGCTCCTGAGGAGTTGGAGATCTCACCTTCTCTCGGATCCAGAAAGATTAAGGGAAAGCTGCATATGCCTGCTGATTGTCTCCCGATTTGTTTCAGTCACAGTCCCCACACCCTGGGAGGCCACAGGGCTTGAGACAATAGAAGCAGTATGGCAGATCCAAGTCAGAGCTGAACACAACCCCTCAACTCCTAAAGACACCAGCGTGCCCTGACCTATGACACAACCGCACTGTCCCATGCGCGGAGTGTTCTTCCTGCCCTTTGTCCTCATGGTATGAACAAAGCCCCTTCCTGACTCACCTGGTTCTGAAGAGGTGGTTCTGCTCAGCCCCTCAAGTCAACACCAGAGGGGCCCAACCCCAGGTCCCTGTTCTTCCCCCCCTCAGCCCTCCTTCCCACACATGTGCCAGGAACTCACACAAGGTAAAGCAACCACCCAGACAAACAAACTCACTAGTCTCTGGGTACAGGAAGTGACTCATGAGCAAAGAAGTAGGGTCACGGATTTTAGAAGGAGCCTGGCTATATCCCAGGCACCTGTGTCTCTGTTATTAGGGAAGCTGGAGAAGACCGACAAACACCTTTCACTAGGCTCCTGAGGTGGTACATAGCATGTTGTACAACCCTCAGCCAAACTGGGAGACTAACATCTGGATAACGGATGGACGAGGACAAGGGAAAAGGGCTGATCATGGATGAAGGCTTCCAGAGTCAAGGACCTCAATGTGTTTGGAATGGACAAACCTAGTCCTGTAAAAAGAACCAAAGAATGGCAGAGAGCTGAGGACTAAGGGTCCAGATGTGCTCTGTGGCGAGCCAGGCGGTAGAAACCAAGGTCTGGGGCCCCGAGCAAAGAAGATCCTGCCCAGCAAGGTGGCAGCTGGACAGGACAAAGGTGTCTCCACACCCCAACTGAGAAAACACTGTGAATGGGAGGGAGCTTTGGAGAAGGAGACAGCTGCCAGGAGCAAGGGCTAAAAGCAAGAGGCAGAAAATGAGGCTTGATTTCTTCAAGGGAGACCCTGCTTAAAGCGAACAGGCTATGCTCAGCATGCAGAGGGCGAGATAGCCTTCTAGGCATGTCCAACCTGCAACCGCGGGCCACACACAGCCAAGAACGTTTTAAAGACACCCACTCAATTATAAACTTCTATATAGCATTATGATGAGGTTTTTTTTTTTGTAACTAGATTGCATAGTTCTCAAGAATGAATTTTGTAGATGGCAATGTCGTATTACAAAGGCATACGGATGGGCATGCCAGCCAACAGCATTAACAAGATAAGAAAACATGGAGGGGGTGATGGGGCAGGCAGGCAATAGAAAGCTGGATGAATGAATGAGTGGCTGAATGAATGATAAGCGTGTTGTGCGGGCACATGTGGTCACCAGAGAGGCCCATGCCAAACGGCTTCCTTAATCACTTTTTACCTTACTGTTTTTCTCTTTTTCCTATTTTTCGTGTGTGTGTGTGTGTGTTTGCATGTGTGTGTTTGCATGTGTGTGTTTGCATGTGTGTGTTTGTGTGTATGCTCGAGCACAGGGTTTGTTTTGGTTTTTGTTTTTGTTTCTTGCATATGTATATGTGAGGACCCCAGGTTGATATGTGGAACCATCCTTGATCAGTTTCCCTCCTTAGCCATTGGGACGGGTCTCTCAATCAAACTCAGAGCTTTCCAATATGTCTGGTCTTGCTGGCCAGCTTTCTCCAGAAAGCTGGAATTACAGGTAGCCACGCCCACCTGCCATTTCATCTGGGGTTCTGTGATCCAAACCCTGGTCCTCCAATCTTGTATGGCTAGTGTTTTAACAGCTAAGCCATCCATCTCTCCAGCCCTTCACCTTATTTTTTTTTGAGGGGTGCAATGAACTTTATTGATGGTATTCAAGAGAGTAGGGCTCCCTAGGCCCCCTCCTGCTATTCTGGGGGTCTGGGATGGAAACTGTGAGGGAGATGCTCAGTGTCAAGGGTTAGTTAGGACAGGGACTGCTCAGCAGCCGAGGACCTCTCTCTCGCTGTGTCCTTAAGCTTCACCTTATTTTTTGAGACGAGGCCTCCCACTCAACTTTGGAATTGACCTACTCAGCTACACAGGCTGACCAGCAAGCTTTGGGGATCACCTGTTCTACTTCTCCAGGGCTAGGGTTACAGATCCCATACCTGGCTTTTTGTATGAGTACCAGGGATCCGAACCCAAGCCTTCATCCTGGCATCTCCCCATCCAGAATCTTGCATACCAGAAGGGTGGTCTCTATCTTATTTCCCTATAGGTGCTACTCTGTGGGTTCAGTACATGTCTACAGAGAGCCCCAAGAGCAGCACACATACCAACAACTGCAGATACATCTGCTGCCTCCGTGGAGGGTCTGACCTCTCCAGCCTTCCCAGGCAGTCCAGGCTCCACACAGCCTTTTCAGGAAATCCGGCCCCAGGCCACAGGGCACACAGGGAAGCTGACCTTGAGGCCCTAACCTGGTCACATTTCCAACTTCTGTTCCCCTGGAAGGAGGACAGCCAGGGAAATGTTCCCCCAGCCAACTTGTCCTTGGCTGACTGTCTTTCCTCTCATCCACGTCATGCAGCCCATCCCTTTTCTCCTCTGTCACTCAGCCACAGAACTCATTTCTTCCCACGGAACCCCCATACCGTAGACTGGCTGGCTCACCCTGAGCAACGAGGAAACACACAGACTATGAGTTAGGAAAAAATGTGGAGATCTACGCAAACTCCCTGACTACCTTGCAAGCAAAAACATTACCACAGGCTTTGTCCTTCCTTAAGTGGGGGGGAAAAAACCCTTGCAGCTCCTTCCTCACCTAGAGAAAGGTGGTTAGCCAGCACAGATAGCATCATCTTCACGGTCATTAACGCTGCTACGGTTGTATATTTGTTTTCAATCCTATAAAGAAAATCGTTTCCCAGGTAACTAGGGAAAATATTCAAGTGCTGAAATATCGGGCAGACAGGCTATTTCACATACTCGAGCCATTTGTGCTGGCTTCTGCAGAGCTGCTCTTTTCAGCTTCAGAGGCATCAGATCAAATGGGAGGGAATTCCTCTCTGGCGTCGGCATCTGAGCCACAGGAGTCTGTCAGTCTGGTGACATTAGTCTCACATACAGGACTCCGATCTAGCAACAATCACCCATGTCATTACAACTTCTTTCTCTTTCCTGAGTCTTAACTTTTCACAGCCAGTGCCTGGCATGGGGCTTGGACACAGCAGGTACCCAGTCAGGTGACATCCAAGTCTAGCACTCCACCTCACAAGGAGGGTCTTCTCTTTGAGACTGATTGCCCAGCTGGGGATCTGAACAGCAATGGTGGTCTTTTGTAGCAACTGCTAAGTGTTTCTGAGATTAACACAGTTGGCAGCGTTCTCCAACCAACTCCTAAAGCCCCCAACACCCAGGAAACCCTTCTGATGGACCACAGGGGGCCCTCCATAGAATTCAGACACCTAGAGGTGGACTCTAGCCTGTCCCCCAGCGTTTCCCCCATACAGCTTCTCCCAGAATCTTCTTCCAGGAACAGCCTATACTACATGGGTTGTGGTTATGAAAGGACAAAGAGCAGACCATTCCAGCTTTCATGAGACCTGCAACTTTCCCAATGGCCTTCAACAGCGAGCCACCTCATTTCCAACACCTACGTGTGCTCTAGACACTGTGGCCATAGGACAAGGAGAGTGTGTCGGCTCAGACCACCTTTTCCCTCGGACTCAACGTCTTAGTTTGCCTTTTTCTTCATTAGGGTCTATGTCCCACTGCCTACAATGGTCCTTTGTCGTTCCTGGGGTATCTGTGCCCACGCACATACACATTCTTTCCTATTCTCTCTCTCTCCTCTCTCTGTCTCTCTCTCTCTCTCCTCTTCTCTCCTCTCTCTCCTCTCTCTGTCTCTCTCTCTCTCTCCTCTCTCTGTCTCT
>NW_004949131.1:3785952-3789770 GCF_000317375.1 Microtus ochrogaster
CTCTGTCTCTCTCTCTCTCTCCTCTTCTCTCCTCTCTCTCCTCTCTCTGTCTCTCTCTCTCTCTCCTCTCTCTGTCTCTCTCTCTCTCTCCTCTTTCCTTTCTCTCTGTCTCTCTCTCTCTGTCTCTCTCTCTGTCTCTCTCTCTGTCTCTCTCTCACACACGGCATGGAAGGAGAGGTCATGTATGTGTTAATAGTAAACAAACTCCTAGAGAGCAGCTGACACATTCATTCACAAATGGATTTTGGTGAAACTTCAGAGTTGAGCGGGACATGGATAATATGGTTTTTATGGTTTTTCTATTGGGCGGGACTATGCACATAAATTATGCATGTTCCTGGGTCTCAATCCCCACTCCCATAAAAATGAAAAAAAAATTTATGCACGTTTATTAAGAAAAGTCAAAAACCGATAGAGAAACGTGAAGGGGAAAGTGCTAATTATTTACTGTCCCATAATCTAACGTTAAGCAGCCCCTGGCACTTGCCATCAACTGTGCATTCCCCAAAGAGTCGTTGGTCCACGTTCCCTGACACACAACATTCAGGCTGCTGCTGGGCTCCAGCCAGGGGAAGTGTAAGCTGTGCTCTGCCCAACTCATTCCCAGCCAGCTCTGGCCTTGAGTCTAGGATCTCTCCCCAGTTCCCTGCATGCCTGCTCATGAGCATGAGCCATAAATCAGCAGGGTCCACTTTCTGCCCTTGGTGCTTCCGAGTGTCAGGGGAACGAATTTGCCTTTTCCTGCTCTGCTCCTGAGGCCTAGGCCTCCAGGTTTCTGTTACTATGTTACTTTTTCAAAGCGACAGAAATCTGGTCAGTGGTTTGTAGCAAGTGCGGCTGTACCCTGTATGCTGGAAGCTCTGAGTGGCCCCTCAGAGAGCTGAGGAAACCTAGCAAATTAGTCTCATGCCCTTGACACAATCCATGACAGGCCCACATCAGGCCAAGCTGAAGTCAGGTGTGGTGATTAAAAGATTAAGGCCATACCAAAGAGATGGGCGGCACATAAACTAAAGCGGCTCCGAAGGGAACGGAGCTCAAGAAAAACAATGAGAGGAAATTGAGCTTGGGAAAAAGAAAGCTGTTAGCAGGCCCTTTGCTTGAACCCCATCAGCACCGCTGCAACTCCATTCACATCTGTCTCCCTTTGCCGGCCCATGCTAGCCTTCAGGCCAAGCTGGAAAAGCTGCCAGCAAGAGCACAAATGTCACAAACTCCGACCAGGGTCCTTGTGACCTAACCTCTGGAGCTGGGTGTCTCACTCATCTACCGGGAGCATCTCCAGGAGCCCCACATCTTAGGACCTATCGTCCCATCAGCTTCTAGTTTCCTCCTGTGGGTGGCTATTTCAGGGCAATGACAGGACAGTCACCAGCTGCACACCCAGCCCTGTCTCCAGAGAACGGAGCTCAGGGCTCACCCAGGCCTCGCTGAGCCCCACTCCCTGTGTCTTGGGCCCAGTCTTTTGCCAACCCTCAGTCTGTCCTCTGCGTTCTCTCTCGGATAACCTCTCCTTCACGCCTCCTTCTACCCAGCCTCATCCAACCGCCACCCTTCTCACTGCAGTCAGTGCTTCTCTGACTTCCCACACTTCCCTTTCTCAAAATCCAAGCTCTGCAGCCCTGAAGGGAGGGCTCAGCGGGAAAGCACAAACCACATAAACATACAAATGAAAATTAGGACTCCCAGGTAATCCCCAAGGACAGTGGGCAGGCAAGGCAGCACCCCTGCAACTCCAGCATTTAGGAGGCAGAGGCAGGAATCTCCAGGGAAAGCTGGCAATCTAGACTAGTTGAGTCTGAGTGCCCCAGGTACAGGGAGAAACACTGCTCAACAAATACAGTGGGACAAAAGAGAAAGACATCCAACACCAACTGCTGGCTTCCAGTGCACACACACACACACAAGCATGCATGCACACAAACGCATGCACACGCACACACACATACATGCACCTACATATTGGCACACACATGTACACAGGCACACACACATGTTAGTACCCAAGCACACATGTGCATGCATACACACAGGAGCCCAAGCACAGATGAACAGGCACACACCTGTCACCATGATCTACCTGCTGGTCCCTCCAACTGCACCACTTCGTCCTCATCACCCTTCCACAAAAATCCACACGCTGAGAAGACCGGCTCCTGCTCCTTTATTCCTCTGCAAAATCATTTTCAGAAATTTGACCATAAAGTTTGTAATCTCAGCATTTAGGAGGCTGAGGCAAGGACAGCAAGCCACAGGCTAGCCTGGTCTACATAGCAATCTGTTGTTCCCCAAAATTAAAAACTGACTGCAACGAGTATTGTGGAATATGTGATTGCACTGTGAGACTTTGAGACTGTGTTTATAAAATTAACCTTGGATTGGGGGTGGAGCCAGCAACCAGCAGACGGGAATTAGCCCTAGGGAGGATGGAGGAGCCAGGAATATGGATAGAGAGCCGCAGAGGAAGGAGCAGGGAGGGACTTAGAGATTCACAGGTTTTTGCTTGTTTGTTTGTTTGTGAGGAATAAAGAGGCACTCTTCTTTCTGGGTCTCCACCCCAAAAGGAAGGTCAGCTGGTTGTGTCTCGGCTTTTCTGATCTAGCAGATCTAGTTCTTTCACCCCAACATCTGACTCCCAAGTCTTTATTGGTAAATAGAATAGAGACTTAGTTAAAATCTATGTTTGGCAGCTGTGGCCAAGCCTGTGCAAGCAGGCCCTGCAATCCCACCAAGCCAAGGTCTGAGCCTCAGGCTGCTGACTGCATGGCACAGACTGTAGTTAACACATCAGCATTCGGGTGCTGCCACTTAGAAAAACAACAGATGGGTCTTGGTTTGAGACTTCTTCCAGTTGAGGTTGTGTCTTATGCAACATCTGAAAAACTTTCTGGCAACTATTCCATCTGGGACCTTTGAACCCTGCCTACTCTCTCCTCCCCTTAACAGGCACAAATATTGGATCCTCTGCTATAGTCCAACAAGCCCTACTGCCCTGTAGCCCAGGTCTGCTTCTCTCTACGGTCCAGGTTGGGTAACTTGCTGCATCTTCGATTTGCTGTTTCTATCCTCTTGTCTCTACTCTTCTTTTTAGTCCATCCAGTGAGATCTGATTTCAGTTATTATGTGTTTCACTGCACGATTAAAAACTTAAACATGAGACCAGGAACTATTTTTAAAAATTGGAGAAATACTGCATAGCATTGGTATGAGTGATGATTTTTTAAAAATCTGATCCCCCCAAGAACAGGCAACAAAACAAAAGCATGAATAAGATCACATCAAACACAAAAGCATTTGCAAAGGAACAGTGTGAAAAGACAGCCTATAAGCCAGGAGAGAACGCTTCCAAACCATGTGTCTCATAAGGGATTAATATCCAAAACATGAAAAGAACTTGATAGCAACAACAAACAAAAAATGAACAAGTGAACTAGGGACCTTGTTAGTAGCTTTCAGAAGAATACATACAAACGCTTAACATCCATAATCATGAGGAAATTGAACGTTAAAGCAGGGGTGAGCTTCTATCTTATGAATGTCGGGATAGTTGTTATCAAACAGGCTTGAGTGTAGTGAGCCGGACAGGATCACCATTATAAGATGGCGCCACATCCTGTCTTGTTGGTTATAAACAACTCCATATTTGGCTTATGCCTTTGAGAGCAGTGTGTCCCCCGCTTCCCGCATGCGCTGTGGATAAGGGTCCCTGGGCCTTTCTCAATGCAGTCTGGTGTCAGCTGATGATGGCAGCCAATCACAGGGCGACCCATGTGCCAATTCCCTATATAAGCAGCCGCCATTGTGCCCCGGCTCTCTCT
>NW_004949131.1:3791136-3794524 GCF_000317375.1 Microtus ochrogaster
AGACAGACATATAGATAGATAGATAGATAGATAGATAGATAGATAGATAGATAGATAGATAGATAGATAGATAATAGATAGACAGACAGACAGACAGACAGACAGACAGGCAGATAAATGGTAGGTAAGTGATTGGTAGACAGATGATTGTTTATAAATGGGTGAATAATAGATCGATAGATAGACAGTAGGTATATGTTTGACAGGCAGCTAGATGGTTGACAGATTGATCGATGATGGATAATAGAGAAAATTTCCATTTGTTGAGCCCTTTCCATCTATTTCTTTTTAAGATCTCTTCTTATTTCTTTCAAGCACGTGGGTAGTTATTTTTTGAGGTGCTTTCCAGATGGGGCTTTTAAATCCTTACTGGGCACCTCTCACATCGTTGTCAGCTTAGCGTTGGCCTCCATCTATTGTCCTTTCTCATTCACTACAAGATCTTCCTGGTCCTCATGACTGATTCGGTGCTAACCCTGCACATCACAGGCATTGTGTCATGAACAAAGATCTTATTTAACTGTCTTCTTTTGACACGCCAAAGTTGGGGAGGGGCTTTTCCCTCATCAGGCTCAGCTGGGAACAGAAATTCAAAGTCCCCATTTGGTCTCCACAGAGGAAGGGGGAATCATCAGTACTTCCGGGCAGGATGATGGTAGTTCCTGTTCTCCAGTGAGTCTCCACCGGCATTCCCCTGCTGCAGGGGAGAGGACAGGATCAAAGTGAAACATGGCACACACCACAGCTCCTCATGTGGCCTCCACTGAGTCTTCAGATGGGGCAGACATCTTACCCCATGCCTATTCCTGTGGATGGGGTAAGAGTCATAGCCACCACTCTCAGGGGAGGGAAGGAACATCTTGCTGCTTCTGGGGATATAAGGGTGAAGGCCCGTATCAGTTGACAACTGTCCCATACAAATGATCTAGTCAATCACTGCTCGTTTAGGAATGAAGAATAAGAACAGTGGTGACACACCCCTTTAATCCCAACGTGGCACGAGGCAGAGGCTGTCGGATCTTTGAGTTCAAGGTCAACCTGTCCACAGAGTAAGTTTCAGGACAGAGACAAACCGTGTCTGGGGCAGGGGAAGGAAGAATTAGCAACACAGCAATGGGCAATGACTCCTGATGGTCAAATGGCAAGCCAACGACCCATGACTCCACTAGTCGACACAACAGAGAGCTCTCTTCCCGAGAAGAACACCAACCCCCTGCCCAATGAAACAATGAAAAAAAAACCGCACTGGCCAAAGGATAACAGCTGCCTCCCTTCAGATCCTGCCAGCCCCCAGGCCAGAAAGCACACATGGCTACGTGCCATCGTCCCCTAAACAACACAAACACACGCCTGCTCGAGTCGAGTTTCCATCCAACACATACAGCGAAAGCAAGTTCAGGAGCCAAGAACCACAGCCCCACAGTCACCTTCAGGCCTGGTGGTCTCCCATCTGGAGAGAATCCTACTTTCCTGCCCACTGGAATCTCTGAAAGCAAGATCCACTCAGGAGCTGGGGGGATGAGAGTAGCCGGCAGGCCAAGCGGCCCCTCCTGGCTGGAGAGCTGGGTCTGCACCCAGCTGGATCCTTGGTCTGTGGGGCTGGGGCCCCAACCTGCAGTCTACACAAAGCTGCATTTTGTCCAATAAGGGAGAGCTGGTGACCCGGGCGGGGAACTCAGCTTTCCAACAAGCCTTTGTTTTTGTTTCCATTTAAAAAGGTTAGTGACTTTATTGCATGTGGAAAGAACCAGAGAAACAAGCTCAAAGAGGCTCAGCATGTTTTTGGAGCTGACCAAAAAACACAGGACTTTTGAGTCTAGTTGAGAGGAAAGGGAACAAGTTTATCCTGCATTCACCATGTGCCAAATACAAGCCTGGAGCGCCTTCTGTGCCCTCCCCTGGTAGATTCAGCCAGAATCAAGTCCAAATTCCTTACCACAGGCCCTCAGGAGGTCAGGAATCAGAGCTACTGGATTCCAGGATCATATACAATGAGCGACTGATGTATAAAGTTCCCTTTCAATCAGGAATCAAAACATCATCTAATGCATTCACCCATCAATATTCTTGAGGTGGCTGGCTCATACGCATCCCCACGACCACATTTAATATCCATGACTGCTCAAGTCCCTCATGTAAAATGCCATGGTATTTGTCTATAGCCTATGGATATCCTCCCATACGCTTCAAATTACCCCTGGGGGTATTTATACTACCTCACACAGCATAAATGCTATGCAAGCGGCTACCTTGTAGAAATGACGTGGTATTTGCTTATAGCCAATGCACATCCTGCTGTCTGTACATTTTAAACCATTCCTGGATTACTCACAGTGCCTCAAGTACTGAACATGTTATGTGAATGGTCACTGTATTATATAGCTCTAGTAAATAAAGACAAGAATGAAGGTCTGAACATGTGCAATACTGATAAAATTAAAAAAAATATTTTCAATATGAGCCAGGCAGTGGTGGTGCACACACATCTTTAATCCTTGCACTCGGGATGCAGAGGCAGGCAGATCTCTGTGAGTTTGAGGTAAGCCTGGTCTACAGAGCGAATTCCAGGTCAGCCAGGACTACACAGAAATCCTGTCTTGAAAAGCCAATAATGATAATAATAATAAATTATATAGATTATATAGACATAGCCAATCTGCAGTTGGTTGGTTCTTTAGAGGTATAGTATATTCCTGAAATCAGTGGATGCTAAGAATTTTGAAGGCATACTTTTTTATTCACTACAAAACTACTCAAAGTATAATAAATTATATTATGACAACTACTTAAGTTGGTATAACCCAAGCTCATAAATAACCAAATTTGTTGGCTAAAGCTTGCGAATTGAACTAGATGCTTACTGGACACTGGCGAGCCTATGATTCCTGTGGACTCTCTAGGACGCTGCTGCGGTTTGGATGTGAGACGTCCCTGTACATCTGTATATTTGAACTTGGTGCTGTTTGGGAAGGCTGTGGAGCTGTTGAGGGGCAGAGCCTTTCTAGAGGAAGTAGGCCACTGCGGGGGGGGGGGGGTACAGTCAGGCTCCACTTCCTGATGTGGATGCAGTGAGACTATTCAGCTTCCTGCCCTGCTGCCATGCCCTCCTCACTTGCCGCCATGTCTTCCTGGCCATGCTGGGGCCATCCTCTTGAACTGCAAGCCAGATGAACCCTTCCTCTAGTCTAACGCTTCTTATCTGCTGCAGCAACAATACAAGTTATCGTCACACAGATATGCTCACAGTCGTTCTTCCTAGCATTGGAGAAAGTCTTCAGTAGCGTGCTAATCTAGACTAGGAGTCAGGAAACTCCACTGAACAACAAACATATAGTGTGTGTGTGTGTGTGTGTGTGTGTGTGTGTGTGTGTGTGTGTGTGTGTGTGTG
>NW_004949131.1:3794624-3810633 GCF_000317375.1 Microtus ochrogaster
GAGAGAGAGAGAGAGAGAGAGAGAGAGAGAGAGAGAGAGGTATGACATGTGATGTGGATGCTGAGATGATGAAATTGCCATCACAATATCCAAAAAGCATTTTAAAGGAGATTTCATCTTTATTCGTGTGTGTATGTTTATGTACACGGGTCCCTAAAGAAGCAGGAAGAAGGCATCCTGGAGCTGCAGTCACAGGCAGTAGAGAACTACCCAGGGTGGGTACTGGAAACCCAACACCACTCATCCACAAGAGCGGCAAGGTCCCATAACCACTGAGCTACCTCTCCAGCCCCTACGGAAAGTTCTATTGGAGTGCATCAATGACCTTTCATTTAGGAACTGTCTGGGGCTTCGCTGGTGCTCAAAAGGCAGCACTAATCACGTGCAATAGGGATCCGTGTCCTGCAAAGCCCAGATATCAACTGGCAATTTTAAGAGATCCTGCGGACCTGAAGCAACATCACAGCAAAACTGTGTGGAGGCTGTGTTGTGTCAAGTACTTACACACACTTGCATTCGTTCTGGGGGCGGGGGTAGTAGGGAGATTCACTTATGAGGGCTCGGTTCTGAGAGGTGATCAAGGATATGGCAGTCTCATAAAGTACATACGGCTTCCACTTCCTTTAGCCCTCTCTCGTCCCCTCGGTTCCCTACTGGGTCTTGCCCCGCGTTCCCAGCCGCAGCCTCTCTGAGGTTCCACCACCGAGTCTGCCTCCTTTCATCTGGGCTGTTCGCTATGGCTATTACAATGACTTTCCTATCACCTGCCTCTGCCTAGCGCTGTAAGAATCGCCTACGATCACCAGCGTAGGCAGAAGCACCATCTCACTTCCCTCTAAGGCAGGCAGGGTTTTGACCCTCCGTGTCTGCTTTGATCTGCATGTGCCTCTTAAAGGCACGCATTAGTGTGTTTTCTTTTACGAGATTTGTTTTTATCTTTAATTACATGTATGTGTGGCAACATGCACATGAGTGCAGCTGCCCGGGGAGGACCAAGTTGTAAGATCCCCAGGAAGAACTGGAGTTCCAGGCAGCTGGGAGTCACCGCATGGATGCTGGGAACAAACTGGGGTCCTCTGCCAAAGCAACACATGTTCTTAAGCATTGGGCATTTCTCCAGCCCCACGTGTTACAAGTCTTAGTCCCCAAATGGTAACACTACTGGGAGAAAGTAGAACCTCTAAGAGGTGGGGGCTAAAAAAAGAAGAAAGGTCGCTGGGACTTAACCTTGTAGGCAGATTGGGATCTATCTGACCCCTTATATCTCTCTTTGCTTCTTGGCCACCATGAGGTGAAAATCTCCCTCTACCATATGTTCCTGCCATTATGTTCTGTGGTGCTATAGACAAGAACCAAAAGGACCAAGCAACCATAAGACCTCTGAAGTCATGAACCAAAACAAAACTTTATTCCTTATTGTTGATAACCTCAGGCATTTTGTTACAGTAACAGAAAGCAATGCAGTGTCATGAGCAAACACTAGGCTAGCTCCACTACGTTTTCTAGTATGTACGAAGATTATTGGCCCATTGTACAAGAGAACAAACTGATTCTCAACTAATGCCATACAAGCCATACAAGCAGTAGAGGCTGGAATCCACACATTTTACAGTGCACGCTATTGCTCCCTAGTGCCAAGTAGGGACTAGGAGGGGGTTAGGAGCATGAATGAATGGATGTCTGGCCCGTATGGAATCAGTAGCATGTGTGAGCATCATCTAGGAAGTCGCCAGCACCTTTCTTCAAGGAACCCTCTGAACACTGACGTAATTTCCTTCTATGGAATTCAGAAAGTCCCCATGCCACAATGTGTCCCCCCGCCCGCTAGAGGGGTGTTGGGTTCTTCTAACCCGAGCCCTGAGGAGGGAACAGAACTAGTAAGAAGGAAGGCGTGGGTAGCGATGAGCCCTCCTCCCCTTCCGGTGCTCATGCAGGCCTCCAGGAGCTTGCTCTCTGTGGGTTCTTGAGGACCGTGGGTCAGTATGACCACCAGGCGACCACGTGGCCTGGATCCAATTTCCAAAGCAGAACATGAGATCAGAAATAGATAAAGGAAAGCAAATTGGATGCCTTTCCTGGTGTGCTGATTTTTGAGATTAGGGAAGAACTAAAAACAACCTAGCTCCTAACAGGGTAGGGAGGCACTGTGGAAATCCTCACAGTACTCAAGAAATGGGAATCCAAAAAGAGCTTAAAAGGGGGGCTGGCAAGGTGGCTCAGCAGTTAAAAGTACTTGTTGATCTTTCAGAGGGCCTGAGTTCAGTTCCCAATACACACATCAGGCGGATCCCAACTGTCTGCACTCCAGCTCCAGGGGATCGGACAGGTCTCCTGGCCTCTACTGGCACCCACATCCACAAACATACACAGAAATACAAGCTAAAAAACTCTCCTATATAACTGCTAAATATGGGAAATATTTACACAGACGCACGTTAGCCAAAAAGACAAATGTGTACCAGCTAAGTTATAATGTTAGCTTGTACGGGGCTGGGGGACGGACGGCTCAGCCAATAAAGCGCTTGCTGAACAGGCACAGGAGCTGAGCTCACATCCTCGGCACATGCAGAAAAAGCGGAGCAGGATGGCTCACCTCAGTGATGCCCATGCCAGGGATGCGAACACTGAGGGGGCCTGGGAATTGCTGGCCAGCACAGCTCAGTCAGTGACTTGCCAGGATGAGGGAGGGCCCTGTGTTCTGTTAGGGTTTGGGGTGTTTTGGTTTGTTTTGGTTTTTTGGGTTTTTGTTTTGGTTTTGTGCATTTGTTTGTTTTGGTTTGCTTGTGCGTTTGTTTTGGTTTTGCTTGTGCATTTGTTTTGGTTTTGTTTGTGCATTTGTTTTTGATCAACTCGATACATAGGTCACCTGGGAAGAAGAAATTTCAGTTGAGACAATGTCTCTGTGGCACTGGCCTGTAGAGGAGTCTGTGGGGCATTTTGTTGATTAATGTTTGATGTATGAGGGCCCAGCCCACTGTAAGCGGTGCCAGCCCTGGCCAGATAGTTCTGGGAGGTATAAGAAAGCAAACTAGATGATCCAGTAAGTGGCATTCCTCCGTGGCTTCTGCTTCAGTTCCTGCCTTGAGTTCCTGCCCTCGCTTCCTTCAGTGAGCAGGATGTCAAGCCAAATAAACCCTTTCCTCCCCAAGCTGCTTTTGGTCATAGTGTTTAACACAGCAAGAGAAAACAAACTAGGGCACCTCAAAAAATAAGTGGGAGACTATTTGAGGAAGACCCCTACCATCATACTCACCCCCCATATATGAACATACATGAACATGCACACACACATATATACCATGCATACATACCAAAAACATAAATAAGTATATACAAAGGAAAAAAACAAATCATTAGAGGCAGCTGGCATACTATGCATAAATGAGAGATGGAGTCTTGATTTTTGTTTCTTGTTTGTTTGTTTGTTTTTCACTCACTAACTGCTCTGTTTGTTCCAAGAGTTTCTGTTTTGGAGCCAGGTGGAACTCAAACGTCACTCTGGTGTAGCCTTGCTATGTGAGCCTCTGCTGTCTGAGCTATAGAACAGGATAATGTCTGGTGACCTTAGAGGATCTAAATTCCCACAGGTAAAGGTAACACCTCATGCTGGGCTCTGCACAGCAGCTCCCCCCTTCTCAGCTGGTGATGAAGCCTCTGCCCTTGAAGCAGAGTAAAGGCCTGGGCCTGGCTCCGGCACCATAGGTAAAACACGGGTGGACAAGAGTCCCTTCCGGCTGGACTCTTCATGATGCCGAAGGCTGCATCACCAATACACATGAGCAATGAGACTTCAGACCTTACCCTGCAGCGCTGAGACTATAGTTCAGTATTAAAGGACTTGCCTGGCCCGCCTGATCAGGCCCTAGGTTCAAACCCCACTACCACCAAACAAGAAGGGAACAAAACAGTGAGAACAAAAAATGTGCATCATGGCTCTACCTGCGCTCGCCCTATAACTTCCTGCAAGCTCTTCATAGCTCCCAGGAGACCTCACATCCACTGCAGGGAGCGGCCCTCCTAGCAAACATTAGGTAAGTGTAACTTATCAGCGCCAATCCAGGATGAGGTGATGGGAGCTCAGGGGAAGCCAGAACAGGGGGCGGTGCTTGGGTTTGCATCCTGGCCAGATGGCCTCCACAATTCCTGATTTTTTGCAATCTTTTCTACTCTCATCCACTTGGCCTGGGGCTCCTGGGTCATAGCAAACTAGCAATGAGCGGAGGAGAGCAGAACCGGTTTAGGCCAGCAGAGGTCCAGGCTGACATCACTATCCAGATCACCAGCATTCTGTCCAGCTAGGAAGGAGGCAGAGGGCAAGGAGCTGGAGGTCTAATCAAAAGGGCAGCAGGAGGCCATGGGGCCAGCAACAGAGGGTGGAACCAGAATTTAAAGCATGCGGGGTCAGGGGTCAAACAAGCCAAATCAATCAAAGAGTTAAGTCACTTCACAGAAGTGAGTCCTGGAGGCGGAGGAGTGGAGGAGCAGCTTCTGTCCTGAGGAAGGGTGATGTGGGGTAAGACTGAAATGACCTGGGTCGGAGCCCGGGACTGCTGACAGCATCTTACGATGTCACAACTCTCCCCGATGCTGTATACTGCACTGTTATGACACCCACTTTAAAGGTGGGAAAATGACAACAGAGTAGTTAAGAACCTTGTTTGAAGCCGACAGCGTGCTGAGACCTAGATTGGGACTCTGAGCTGGCTCTGGAGAGCTGTCACCTTCTGTTCTCCACACACACAGGCTGCTGACTGCTGACACAGGAGTGGACGGGACTCCATCACAGAGAGATGGTATCTAGCCCGGAGGCAAATGCCTTCTTTGTTTATCTTCCTGGAAATGACAGGCTGCTGGAGGAACCCCCGTTTCAGGAGGAAAGAAAAAGCATGCTTAGTAACTGCAAATTTGCCACTTGCTGATAGCATCAGCAGCTTTCCGAGGAGGCAAGGAGGCAGTCTCCCGGAGGCTGATGCAGCCCCAGGCAGCAGAGATTGATCATCTCTCTCATGATCTCACCTCAAAGAAAATGATCACAAGTCAAGGCCCACAACCATCCCCACAGTAGTCAGACGCGTGGCTGCATCCCTGCCGTAAATCAAAGGCGATGCCCAGCTTTTCATCAGATGCCTGCAGATAATTCCCCTGCCGTTTCCAGGCTAAGCGTCGGAGGGCCACAGCTAAAGGGTTAACATCTCATTTCCTCTTGTCTTTCAAGCCTTAATCCCCATCCTGAGCTGGGTGCATTCCAAGCCCACCTGGAGCAGGTCAAGACCAGCCTCCAGCCCATGACTGGTCCTTCATTTCCCCTGGCAGGAGATTAGATGAGGCACCCATTAATCACTCATTACCTCTGTCTTCCCTGCTGGTCAGACCTCAGGCAGCCTGCCAAGGGGCCTGGGAGGGTGCCTGGGAGCCGGCCAGTGCCACCTTCCTGGGGACAAGACACAGAGGCACAAGCCTGGCTCAGGACTCCAGGGACCACACCCAAGCAGAGGGATAACAGTGCCTATCTTCCACCTAAGTTATCTTTAAGGCTCCCAGACCACAAGCACCCACTGCTTAACTAAAGGATTAGGGGAAAAAAGAGAAATAAACTAAAAGTGGCCACTTTCCCCAAGATGACAATCGCCAGGGAGAAAAACCGCTGCCCACCTGGTGTTTGTGCCCTTTAGAGGACCCAAGGGGAAACTGGACAGGAAGTGGAGAGAAGACGGGATGCTGGCTGGATGATTACCGTAGTGCAGCTGTGTATTCAATGGCTGGGTTGGCGTGCAGGGCAATAACAGGCAGTCCTTCAGACAGAACCTGCACCTGACAGGCTAAGACTGTATGCAAGTTTCTTCTGGAATAGGTTTAGCGAGTGCCCATTGTGTCCAGCACTCACCAGTCAGAGGAGACAGGAGAAATGGGAAGTGACACTGAGCACCTACTCTGCGCCCAGGCTTTGCTTAGGGGGCTTCAAACCCACACCAGCCTCCAGGCCGCCTACCCCATTGTTCTATGTGAAGATCAGTGTGGGAGAAGGAAAAGTAGAAAGAACTGTTAAGTGAGAATCTGCCATAGGTCAGCCAGCACTCTAGGGAAGAAGCGTGCCTGTGGCTAGCCTAGCCTGGCCAGCACTATTTGGAAGATTTCAGCCTGTGTTGTACCCCACCAGCTTGGGGTTTTCAAACCAAGGCATTCTGATCTTTCTTCTTCACACTCGTTCAGACTTTGGGACGCAAGGGCTGGGCTTAGACGCTTTCAGGGAGGACAAGAAGGATGTGTTGAGCTTTCAAAAACCTCTTTCCCAAGGCCCCTTAAACAACAGCAAAGGGGGCTCTCATGAACTCACAATTCCCCCACTCGCTCCTTTAGGTCAAAGTTAAGGCCCTCTGATATAAATAAGAAAAGAGAGAAAGAAAAAGAGAGAGAGAGAGAGAGAGAGAGAGAGAGAGAGAGAGAGAGAGAGAGGCTGGCATAGCGATACATGCTTATACCAATCCTGGGACAAAAAAAAATTCATGTCCCTGGGACACAGATTGACATTCTATGGCCTCTGTGGTGCACATGCACACATGTAGGTGCAAATGCACATGTGCATGTGTGTATACACACACACACACACACACACACACAGAGATAAGCCAGGACAACTAAGTCAGGCATGATAGCAAACACCCATGATCTCGGTGTTCCAGTACCTGAGGTAGGAGGATGACCAGCTCGGGTTCCAGTACCTGAGCTACATGTTGAGCACCCTTGTCTGAAGGGGGGGGCGGGGGGTGTGGAACAAGCCATTTGTGACAGACCCTTATCTGTCACTACAGTCTCATTTTTGGCTCAAAAGGCAACCAGGGGCTGAGGTCTTCAAAGCCACGTGTGCCTAGGACTCAGTTTCTCCCTCCCCTGTCTCCTGGATGCTCTGCTCACGCGTGCACATGGATATTCATATTCATTCTTTCACCTCCTCCTCCCCCCCCACCCGCCCCGTTTTGTTTCTCTCTCCCTGGGTGGTCATTTATCAGCTTCTCTCCTCTCAGCCCCTGGAGGGCAATGATACATCCTTGCTCAGTATGAGCCCCCAGCACTCAGTAATAATCCCTGGCACACAACGGATGTTCAGAAGTATTTGCTGGGGGAAAATCCAATGGAAGTGAATACTGGGGAGCCATTGTGATTTCGTGCAATGTGGTGAAGTCAGAATTTCAGAAATATTCATCTGTCAGCATGAAAGAAGATGGATTACAAGGAAGAGAGCCACCCAAGGCTAGTAGGCAGGAAGGGAAATTGTTACTGTAATTTGGACATGGTTTAAAGTAGGGGCAGGAAAAGAGTTTGAGAGATCATGAAAAAAAGAATATGGAAGAGTTTGTGATAAATGAGCTATGCATATAGGGGACGGGATAAGGGTGCTGGGGGGCACTTGAGCATGGGTACCAGCAGCCAATAGGAATAAAAGTGATGCCCTGAAGGACAGTGCGGAGGGTAGAGAGGAACTCTGTGGGCAACAGACAAGATCGCTCAGCAAACAAAAACGTCAAGCCCTGACCTTCCTCCCAAACTGTATTCTGTTCCTCTCCCTTCACACCTGGCCATGAGACTTGGCCATGGCACAGCGGGTGTGAGGGTGAGGCAATGGTACCCTGCCCTGGGCTGGGCATGGAGACCACCGGAGCCCTGCCATCCTCACAGTGAGGCCAATGCCATCACTTGTGCCAGCAGTGGCTCCTCATGTTCTCCTCACCCAAACTCATTCATTCTGTGAGGCTGGACCTTTGGGAATTCCCGGCTCCAGCCCTGCAGAGGTTTATGGGAAAGCCCCGGGACTCTCGGCTGCTTCCTCGCATTGATTTTCAGGGTAGGATTGCATTTTTCAAAGGAATTCAACTACGGTGCCAACAAAAATCTATAGGAATTGAGTAGGGCTACATTTAAATGACAGCTTATTTTAAAATGTTTGCTCCTTTGTACACAGAGGCCCAGTTAAGGTCCTCTCAAGCCCAGCAACTGTGTGACTTCCATCTCCACCAGGTCAGAGACATCAGCGATGTCACGACAATACAGTGGCTCTAAAAGGTGTGAGATCTCAGCTGCTGTCTGGGCATTGCAGATGCAAAGGAAGTTGGGCACGATAATTCCTTGGCGTTCTGGGCTATATTTCACTCACTCCAAATTCTAATGGGCTTCAATCAGCTTCCCAGAATCAGGCTTCAATTCACCCTACTGCCTGCAAAACAGAGAGACACTGTCAGATGAGGGGTGCACTTTCCACGGCACAGAAAGCTGGGGGACTTCTTAAAGTCTCTCTAGACCCATAATTCCACATGCTAAGTGGGTGTCTCAAATCAGCTTCCCAAGGTACGGCTGCAGTTATTTCTAAGAAAAATGAAACTTCATTTCTAGATCTCTCCCACTTCAAGGTGAGCAAGTTGGTCCAAACGCTAATTTTTCAATCACATTAGGGCTACAGTTCTATGAGCTGTATCCCAGGCTGACAGAAACAGCAGGTCCACTTGGGCTAGCAATGACACTGGGCTGCAAAGACTAACCTGACCTGGAGGTCAGAGGCTTTCTAGAAACCAAAGTGATGGAGGCTCCAGATTGGGGCTCTGGGGCTGCTGACACTCCACCAGCAATCCCAGGCTAAGCAAAGGAAAGCAAGGCTGGGGTAGGGGTACAAGCGCAGCCTGTGCAACTCAGGAGTTCCCCCTCTGAGCTGAACAGACCTCAAAAGGGCTAGTTTGCTACTTCCCCCACCCCAGGTGGCCTGGCTCTGGAGTTAAGGGGGAGTAAGGGAAAAACAGGCCTCCAGGAAAAGGGAAGAGAAAGGATGAGGAGGGGAGTGGAAGGTGAAAAGGAAAGAGAAGATGGAGAGTAAAGGGAAAGAGGGAGAAGGGGAAGATGAAAGGAAGGGGGGAAAGAATGGAAAGAGGAAGGGAAAGAGAAGAAGAGGAAATAGAAGAGAAAGGGAAAGGGAAGAAGAAGGGGAAGTGGGGAAGGAAGGAGAAGAGGACGGGAAGAGAAGGGAAGAAGCAGGTACAACAATCAGAGCGACCATGGGCCCCGACAGACCCACGCGTGCCAGGTTGCGTGGCTGCCCCGGGCTCCGGCGAACGGCGGGCCGGACTGCGCGTTCTGCTCACCTGGAGCTAGTCCGGAGCGTCAGCCTTCTCAGCTCCGCGTGCTTCCCGAGCGCCGCCGCATGGACGGCCGCTTGCCCCGCACGGGCTCCCGCTGCGCCCCGGTGAGTCGGGTGCGCGGGCGGCAAGCGAGTCCCCAGCGCGCACGATTCAGGCGCGGAGTCTGCGGGCGGAGAGCGCGGTCCGTGCGCCCTGCCCTCCCGCGCGGCCTCCCGCTGTCACCTCCAGCCGCCCCTGCCGCCCCCTGGCGGCCGCATAGGGGAGAGCCGGCCCTGACCCACCCCGATCCCCGGGGATGAGGGGTTCTTTAAATCCGTGATGCTGCCGGACCCCTGGAAACCTCGAGAAGAGACATCCACCAGCAGAGGCAGGAGAGGGGAGGACGGTCTGGACAGAGGCTGGAGGGTTGCTTAGAGACTGGAGAGTGGTGATGGAGGAACTTAGAGGGCTCCCGGGCTGGTCAGGGTCGTCAGTGGAAGAGCAAAGAGGAAGACAGAGAGGACCAGAGCCTGAAAGTCAGTTTGTGGGAGCTTTCTGGACATCCTTGAGTATTGAGGAACAGCCATTCTGGTTGCAACCACGGGGTTAAGGCTGGTTTTCAATGAAGCCCTTCTTTCTGGCTTCCAGGGTTAGAGGACATCTCTAAGAAAGAAACTCCCCAAGAACCAGAACAACTCAGCATGCCTTCTTGATCTAAGGTCCTCGGGCTTGCCCGCAAGCGCCTTTGCCTGCTAAGCCAACTTGTTGCTCCCACTGCCAATTCCTTGAGTCCACGCACAAAGCTAAAATGTTTAAATTCAGTCCACGCGTCTAGAACTGGGAGAAGAAAGCAAGAAAGAGAAAAACGTCCCTCTTTCCCCGAGAGGGCAGGATGGCCTTAAACAATCTAAGAGACATCTGGGCCCAGGAGTCGCTCTCCCTTGATGTGAATCAGCGTGTTTGCTTATGGCTGCCACAAAAGCCTGCCTGTAGGGGGTGTTCGGGAAAGGGCAGGTGTGCCTGTGTGTAGAGGTGGATGGCAGCAGAATGCAGGCACTCTACCTTAGAGCCAGGCCTCATCAGGGGTAGATGTGGTATGGTATGCTTTGTGGGAACAGAAAGATACCCCTCCAAGAAAAAGAAAAAGAAAAGGGGAGCTGGTAAGCACACGAGATGAGACCAAAGGAGAACCAATTCTGAGTGCCTGGTACCTGGGTACAGCTGACACTGACTGAGTCCAACTGGTTCAAACAAACACATTCTGATGAGAGGCACCTGCTGTGCAGTGTGGCTGGTAGAATCCTGGTCCAGGTCCAGGAAATCAAATCTCCAAATTCTAACTCGTTTCATCCGTTTAAAACTGATTAGCAGGTGTGATGTGTCCGTGTCCTCCCCGCCCCCCTCTCCTCCTCCCCCGCCCCAGTCCCAATATTCCAGTGGTGGCTGCAGGACGATGGGGGTGGGGCAGAACTCAAGGTCATCCTTAACCTCCTACCCAGTTTGCAGCTAACCCGAGAGGCATGAAATTATGCTTCAAACAACAAAGACAATATAGCCAAGCTTATTCTGCAAGCCTATAATCCCAGGTACCAGGAGGCTAAAGCAGGGGTATTGAAAGTTGGAATCCAACCTGGACAACATAGTGAGATACTGTCTTAAAGAGTGCAGGCTGGGCGATGGTGGCGCACGCCTTTAATCCCAGCACTCGGGAGGCAGAGACAGGCGGATCTCTGTGAGTTAGAGACCAGCCTGGTCTACAGAACCAAGCCCCAGGACAGGCTCCAAAGCCACAGAGAAACCCTGTCTCGAAAAACCAAAAAAAAACAAACAAACAAACAAACAAACACAAGAGTGCAAACATGGCTTTGGGGGTAGTGGAGGACAGAATATCTACCAGGCACACATGAGCCCAGGGTCTATCCCCAGCACCAACAGAAATAAGAATTCTTAAAGAACAACGGCTATTTGCTAAACAGGATGCGGCAGGAACAGCACAGGAGGAAAGGACATGGGTTTGTTTATGGCTTCACTTTTGAAGAAATGTTGGGCTTAAACCTGCAAAGATAAAAAGGAGAAAAAATAAAACCTTCCTATCCCTCCCCCTTCTCCACCCTCCCCCTCTAATGTTAACATGTCACATAACCAAAGTGCATTGTTAGTGACCAGGCTCATTTGACCTAGGCTGGTTCTCGGGGATTGATCCTGATCCACTTACAAAGTTTAGAGGTTAGGAGCACGGCCTGCTCTTCCAGAGGCCCTGAGTTCAATTCCCAGCAACCACATGGTGGCTCACAACCATCTACAATGAGATCTGGTGCCCCCTTCTGACGTGCAGGCACATATGCAGGCATAACACTGTATACATAATAAATAAATAAATCTTTTTTTAAAAAAGTCATTCAGGTGGTGGCAGCACACACCTTTAATCCCAGCCCTCGGGAGGCAGAGGCAGGTGGATCTCCATGAGTTCAAGGTCAGCCTGTTCTACAGAGAGAATTCCAGGACAGGCTCTAAAGCTACACAGAGAAACCCTGTCTCAAAACACCAAAAAAGAAAAAAAACTGAAAAAAATAAATAAATAAAAAAAATAAAAATAAATAAAAAAAAACCTGTTTTTGGCATTCTGAACTCATTTTGCTTGTGTCACAGAAGGTTCTCTTAATTTAGGAAAAATTAGTCAGTGAGCTGGGGAGATGGTTCAACAGTAAAAGAGAGCGCTTTCTGCTGTCCCAGAGGCTAGAGCTCAGTTGCAGGTCACAACCACCTGTGTGTGACTCCAGCTCCAAGGGATCTGACACCCTCTTCTGGCCTCTGTGGGCTCTGTACACACGGCAACCACTCATACCGGCATACAAACAAATAAAAATATATCTTTAAAACAAACCCCCGTTGTTATAAGTTGAGATCTTTGCATAAGAGCACTTTAAGAATTTATGCTAAAGTAGTAAGCTTCCCTTTTCCCACCAAGTGTTTACTGTGTGGCTGTAAATCCTTTTACCAGTAGAATGTCTCTTGAGGCCACACTTTCCAATTCTGAACGTGTATGAGTGGGTACTTCAGGAGCTGTGTCCCAGCAGGGACGGAAACGGTGGTTAGCTGCTAGCATTTCAAGGTGGAAAGAAAGCAGACACCCAAGCCTCTCATTTCAGCCTCCTGCTGAGTCGCTAGGCTCCCTCTCGGCTCTTGTGAAGTTCTTTTCATCGTCGCGCTTGGAAATTTACCTACGCTGTAAAGTCAAGACAGGCTTGGGCTGAGCAAATAAGAAGGCATGGGTCGAAGGCTGAGCTTGTCTGCCTGACAGAATTAAGAATCACCTAGGAGACACCCTGTCACTGTGTCTGTGAGGGGGTTGATTAAGGTAGGAAAACCCAACCTGGATGACCACATGCGGGTGGCATGTTCCTTTAGCTGGGGCTCTGGACTATAAGTCTAGAGGAGAGGAAGGCAGAACATTGGCACATTAAGGCTGAATAAAGTCCTCCTTCTCAAAGTTGCCTTGGTCAGAAATGTTGTCAGGGTCAATAAAAACAATAACAAAGCCTCTTCAAGTGCTGATAAACTTACTGTTTTAAATCATTTCTTGGGGGCCAGCAAGACAGTTCAGCAGGTAAAGGTGCTTGCCACCAAGCCTGAAGACGTGAGTTCAATCCCCAATACCTACATGGTGGAAGGCGGGCACTGACTGCAGCAAGGTGTCCTCTGCCTTACATAAACTCTATGGTATCAGGTGTGCTCCCCTAAGATAAAGAAAGGGTGCAATCAAAAATAAACTACTACAAATCAAATTTAAGTATTTTTGGATAAATTTTCTGTCCTGCTTGCCTCCTTTTTTTTTTTACAAGACGAATCCAGGATTCTTTTTTTTAAATTTATTTATTTATTAAAGATTTCTGCCTCCCCGCCACCGCCTCCCATTTCCCTCCCCCTCCCCCATCAAGTCCCCCTCCCTCCTCAGCTCGAAGAGCAATCAGGGTTCCCTGACCTGTGGGAAGTCCAAGGACCACCCACCTCCATCCAGGTCTGTAAGCCAGACCCAAAAAGAGGAACATGGGATGTACTCACTCATATTTGGTTTCTAGCCATAAATAAACATTGAGCCTATAATTCGTGATCCTAGAGAAGCTAAATAAGAACGTGAACCCAAAGAAAAACATATAGGCATCCTCCTGAATATTAACCTTCATCAGGAGATGAAAGGAGACAGACAGAGACCCACATTGGAGCACCGGACTGAAATCTCAAGGTCCTGCTTGCCTCCTTAACTTGCTTCTTTTTTTTTTTTTTTCTTCTTACAGGGATCTGGGATAGTAACTGACTCTGTGCCCATACTGACTCTGTATCCTTGCCTATGGCTGGCTGCAACTTGACCTGTAACATGACTACATGACAGACCAGAGACTAATTTGTCTGCAGCCAGAGTCTCTGGGGTCACGGGGGTCAAGGTATTTGGACGGACTGTCAGGGGACTGTCGGGGATTCCCATGAGCTGTCGCAGGGGCTTCATGCACACCTCTAGCTATCTTGCTCTGCCCTTTCTATTTCTATCGCTCTCTCTTCCTCTCTCAGCCACATCCTGTCAGCAGAGATAGCGAAGTGGCCTTACCTGGTACTGCACGACTTCTGGAATTCCAAACATTCAGACTATGTCTCTTTTTCCCTCTTTCAGCCAGGAGGCAGCCTTCCCTCTGCAGTTGCTTCTCACTGAGAGTAACAGTGAGGGAAGCAGGAAGAGAGAGGATGAGTGACCCAAGCAAGAGGGGACAGACCGGGCAAGCTTGTTCTAGAAAGAAAGTCGCTTAGAAAGGACCAGGGGGAGGCAGAGGCAGCCTGGTGTATCCACAGCTCAGAGTACAAGAGAGGAAAATGAGGGATGTGGGGCAGGGATGACTGGGAAGCAGCTATCAGATTAATAATCACGAGATAACCACAATGGCTAGACCTTGTTCCATCAGAACCAATAGAAACTGCAAGCTGGGGCATGGGCCCAAAGCTCCTGCTGTCCCAGATGATGAATTAGAGAGCCTTCCAGCGAAGAAGTGGTAGCTGCCAATCAACAAATAGAGACGTGTATGGTTTTAGATAACGGAGAAAGCTATTCTGTGCTAGCCCATTCCATGCCAGTGACGCTTATGACCATTTCTGAATGTTGTATCATTTTCAGACAAATAAAAGAAATCCCGGTGGGAATGGCACTAGGCCCCTTTTTGTTATTTTTTTAAATATATATTCAAAGTAATGCAAAAAGTCATTCCACAATTCTCTTGTAATGAACATACTCAAAGCAAAATAAAACAAATTCATCATTATAAAGGAATGTTGTTTGCATTCCCTCCTTCCTGGGAGACTCTCCTAATAAGGTCTCGTCCTTCACCCATCGCACACAATGCCTCTTCTACCTCCTGTGGCCAATACTGCAAACCCCCAAGACAGCCAGAGGGGTGACGAAGCTCCACCAGCAAGCAATGGCTGTGTTTAAGCTCATCAGCTTCCATTGCCGGAAATCACTCTCTCTCCAGCCTCATTGGCTTCCCTTCTGTAGCAAGCTGGCTTTCTTGTTGAAGGGGTGCTATTAGTCAAGCCTGGGAGAAGCAGCAAAGCCAAGGGGCACTGGTCAGCAGCAGTTTGTAAGGAAACCAAGGCACTGCAGCCCAGGAAGACAAGTGGAGTCTGAGTTGATGATTTCACCTTGCCTCAACCACCTCCATCCCTCCTTGCTTTCAAAGACCATCTACCGTGGCCACCAGTGACACCTCACTAGACTTGACTGACCCGGTGTAAATTTTAATTTTTTGTGTGCAGGTATGTGTTTATGTTTACATATGTGACCTTGCGCATGTATGTGCATGCATGCAGGGATGGCAATTAACCTTGGGTTTATTTCTCAGGAGCCATCCACCTTGGTTTTTTAATTTTAATTTAATTTTATCTTATTTTATTTATGCATACAGGTGTTTTGCTTGCACATATGTCTGTGTACCACATGTGTGCCTGGTGCCCACAGAGGCCAGAAGAGGGTGTTGGGTCCTCTGAGGCTGGCGTCGTAAACAGTTATGAGGCACTGTGGTTGCTGGGGATCAAACCCAAGTCCTCTAGAAGAGCAGCCAGTGCTCTCAACTGCTGAACTCCAGCCCCTTTCCCATCTTGGTTTTTGAGACAAAGTGTCTCACTGGGACCTGGGGCTCACCAATTAGGCTGGAGTGGCTAGCCAGGGAGCCCCAGGGATCCACCTGTCTCTGCCTCCCGAGCACCGAGTTTATAAATGTGCGTCGCCACACCTGGCTTTTGCATGAGTGTTGCAATGGTCCTGGTGCAGGCCGTTGACAAACTGTTCCCCCAGGTCCCTCTGTTCTTTCTCACCCTTTAATATTTCCTGTCTAACGGCTCTGTCCATGAAGCTGGGAAGTCATTGTTTATTAAGGAGCAGTTTGGTGTTAGACAGTGGAGGCCTGAAACCTGTATCAGCATCAGTCTCTGGCCACCCATCATAGGAAAACATGCCTACTCCAGCTGTGGTCGTCCCACTGGAACAATGAGAAGCCCAAGGACACCTGTTGGAAGAGAAAGAAGACGCTCACACATCTTCCGAAGCCTTTTCCAGCTCCCAGATCTACCACTGGCTCAAAGAATGCAAGGGGGAAATTACATGGCTCATTGTGGAGCCATCTGGGAAAACATGACATACACAGAGAAGTATGTGGCTTCTCTTTTTTCAAAAACCATTTCAAGCTGCATTTGAAATCATGTCTTTCATTCACCACAGTGTGGAGGATTACCATATACCCACAGTGTGGAGGATTGCCATACACCCACAGTGTGGAGGATTGCCATACACCCACAGTGTGGAGGATTGCCATATACCCACAGTGTGGAGGATTGCCATATACCCACAGTGTGGAGGATTGCCATAT
>NW_004949131.1:3810733-3813403 GCF_000317375.1 Microtus ochrogaster
ACCCACAGTGTGGAGGATTGCCATATACCCACAGTGTGGAGGATTGCCATATACCCACAGTGTGGAGGATTGCCATATGCCTACAGTGTGGAGGATTACCATATACCCACAGTGTGGAGGATTGCCATACACCCACAGTGGCACATCAGGGTTGCAGGACAGGGTCCCCACAGCCCACATCTTGGTCATGGACCAAGCTCCCATGCTTGCTGATTTCTGGGGAGAGTGACAGACCTCCTGTTGAGGACTGAGCAGCTCCCATATTTCCCTTGAATCGGATGCCAGTTCCAAACCACAAGACCATGTACAGGGTCAGCTTCTTCCTAGTCCATCTTGTCTGTTTATGCTCATGGAATCCTAGAGGTAAGAGAGGAGTTTTTCTCTTATTCTTTATGTAGTCCAGGCTAGCCTTGAATTCGAGGTAATTTGTAGCTTTCAAAGTCCTAAGGTCACAGATATTTGCAGCTATACTCTGCTGCTAAAAACCTTAAATTTAAATATCATACATGCCAGGCGGTAGTGGCGCATGCCTTTAATTCCAGCACTCAGGAGGCAGAGGCAGGCAGATCTCTGAGTTCAAGGCCAGCCTGGTCTACAAAGTGAGTTCCATGACAGCCAAGGCATGACAGAGAAACTCTTTCTTAAAAAACAAACAACTCCCCAAAAAGCCAAAACAAATAAATAAATATCATCTACATTAAACCTGGGTTTTTTTGGGTTTTTTTTTTTTTTTTTTTTTTTGGTGTGTATGTGTGTGTTTTAAAGACAGGGTTTCTCTGTGTAGCCCTGGCTGTCTTGGAACTTACTCTGTAGACTAGCTTGGTCTTGAACTCAGAGATCTGCCTGTCTTTGCCTCCTGAATGCTGGTCTTAAAGGAGTGCACCACCACTGCACAGCTAAATCTGGGTATTTTCAGCCCCATGTAAAGGATACTTCATCTAATCAAGTTATTTATTTTCCTCCCTTGAGAGTAAAAGAAAAAGCACCAATGGACCCATTCCCCACTCCCCACACAATCCAGGTTTGTCCTGAGTCCCAGCCAAGTAGCATGCACCTACAGTTTCTGCCATTCCTTATGGACCTTTCCAGAACTCAGAAAGCCTCTTCCCCAAGCTTCTCGGTGTGTTCATGAAGAGTTTTTTTAAAAAAATAATTTATTTAACTTTATTTTATGTGGATTGGTGTGACAGTATCAGATCCTCAGAAACTGGAGTTATAGACAATTGTTAGCTGTCATGTGGGTTCTGGGAATTGAACCCAGGTCCTCTGGAAGAACAGCCAGTGCTCTTAACCGCTGAGCCATCTCTCCAGCCCCTCATGAAGAGTTATGAGGCCCAAGAAGCATGTTTCCTTAAAGCCTGGAGTCCGGCAACTGAGCTACTTGGGTCCATCTCACCCCATGTCCCCCCTTCACAATGAGCGGCACCTATCCTGCCTCTGTTGGTCGGCAAGCTGTTAACTACCTAGCCTGGACATCTTTCCTGGCAAACGGTCAGACTTTAACGAAGAAAGCTGCTGTCCCTTTAAAAGACTGTGAACACACCTGTAAGGAACCAGCCAAGGTCTCCAAGTCACTCTGACTCATTCCTGCAGGTCACCTAGAGTAAACTGTGCTCTTTATACTACACTCTGTGCCCAGAAGCACTCATGTCTGCCGTCTCCTTTCTCTGAACATGCCTTCTTATGACCTTAAGAAAATACCCAATGTGATACACTCCCTATACTGAGCATGCTCAGGAAGGTGCTTGCCCCTACATGCACCTTCCTGTATGTACAAGCTCTTCAGTGTATTCCCACATTGAGAGGAAATAACCCCGCTGCTCTTATCTGCTACAAGCAATAAAACTTCTCCTGGTTTTTGGATGCTGTTAGAGAAGGTGGAGCCCCCTGCTTTGTCTGGTGGGTACCAGGACAGGTTCCTAGGAGTGGAAAGATAGATGTAAGACTGCCAAGCTGAAGAGACAGAAAAACAAAGTTGGGTTGGGGGGGGGGTAGTGGCTAGTGCTAACAGCTGGGGATAATCTGGGCTCTAACCATGTGACCTTGAGCAGCCGCTTAACCTTGCTGAGCTCCAGAATGTTCTTCTGAAAAGGCTAGGTCTAACTCGCTGCCAGCTTTGCCCCAGTGGAAACGTGGGAACAGACTCTCATGCGCTCGACCTTCCTGCTGAGCATTCTGAGGAGACCCCCTGCGTCCGTCCATGGTGTGCTTAGCTAGATTGCCCTTCTTGGGTTGTCACAAGATCTTTCTTAAGGATAAACGAAGGGTCTGGGACAAGCAGAGAGCAAACACAAGCAAGAACAAATGTGGCGATTAAGATACAAATGTTTCCTGACCTGGTCTTGTGGATAGAAAATACACAGACTGGCGGAAAACCACACACCACCCAATAATCTGTAATCAGATGTTGTGGGCGGGTCAAAGGGTGCCTGCCTCCCTCCAATCTTCCTTCCTTCCTGCAGGTTGTTGCAAGAGGAGGAGGGAAATACATTCTCACAAAATTAACTTTGATTGGGAGGTCAGACAAGTCCTTGTCAGCATCTGGAGTTCCCAGGAAGCTAATAAAGGCTTCCTCTGCGGAAGGGTTTGTGAAGAGGAGGTGCCGAGTCACGCAAGACATGAGTGTGTGATAAGAGAATGCGTGCCTGTGATCCTTGCTCTGCTGTGAGT
>NW_004949131.1:3813533-3823568 GCF_000317375.1 Microtus ochrogaster
TGATCCTTGCTCTGCTGTGAGTGTGCAAGAAAATGCGTGCCTGTGATCCTTGCCAGCTGTGAGTGTGCAAGAGAATGCGTGCCTGTGATCCTTGCCAGCTGTAAGTGTGCACGAGAACATGCTCTTATCATCCTTGCTCCACTCACTTTTCAAGCTTTTGGAAAAGCGATTTTATAGAATCTGAGGGTTTGTTTCTTTTTCCAGCTCTCAAGTGGCAATAGTGTCTCTTGTTATTTGGATAAGGTCAGCTTACAGAGGCTCCCCACTTCCTCCTCAGTGACAAGAGAGGATTTCACCTTCTTGTCCCCTTGAGCTTAAAGGCAGTCATGTGATGTGCTTTGGACAAGTAATGTGTTTTCTTGTTTTTTTTTTATTCAAAAAATGTTGATCAATATACAATGAAATCGGTGTACAATTTATGGTGTCCGCTCCCAGTGGGGACAGGACTGTGTGCGCCCTGTCTAGCCTGAGACTCAGAGGCCTGGGAGGAGCCTTGAACCCTCAACCTCTGTTGCTTCTTTTATTGTATTAAACTACTGAGATTGGAATTTATTACACAACACCATGACTCTTAACAGCTGTTGTTACAATAAAATATGACACAATCTTTGTAAATAAAACCTGGCAATCCAATTGTTCTAAAAGTCATCGCTGCAGTGATAACTAAATACCACCTTTGCCTCTGACTGCACCACAGCGAAAGGCCTAAGTGACACCAAAGGGGTGCTTAGGGGAGCTCACCAGGCTCTGAGGAGTGGAGGCATAAGTAGAAAGACAGGGCCAAAACCACAGACCCAGGGCCTGTGGCAGCTGGCAGGGGACATGCTCTGTGCGTGGTCCCATCCTCGTCTCCTGCCAAGGCCACACACCGTCCTCCTGTGACCATTTTCTCCCTCATGTTCTACAGCCGTTCATCATTTCGTGTGGAGTCGGTGTCTAGATTACACGCCAAGCACAGAGCTTTAGCTGGAAATTACAGTTGGGTTTTCATTCATTTGTTGATTGGTTTGGTTGGTTTTCATCAGCACTAAAATCAGTCCAGACTCTAGTCCACAGACTAGAATAAGCATTCTGGTGAGCCAAGCAGCTCTGGCTACAGCCAGCAAAGGGCCACAAGAGAACTCATTTCAAAGTCACTGTCCTACTGAGAACTCAAGAACAATGGCAATGGGTTTTTGATCCTACTGTACATACTGGCTTTGGGGGAGCCTAGGCAGTTTGGATGCTCAACTTACTAAACCTGGATGGAGGTGGGCGGTCCTTGGACTTCCCACAGGTCAGGGAACCCTGATTGCTCTTCAAGCTGATGAGAGAAAGGGACTTGATCGGGGGAGGGGGAGGGAAATGGGAGGCGGTGGCGGGGAGGAGGCAGAAATCCTTAATAAATAAATAAATTTTAAAAAAAATAAAAAAAAAACAAAGTCACTGTCATCAGACCATGGCATTGGAGGACAGATCAATAGCACACACAGCCGACTGCTGAACATGGGGTGACTGCGTGCCACTCTTCTCGAAAGTATTAAGCCACAAAGAATCCTGTAATCTCTCCCATTCCCCAAAGAGCAGATGAACGGTTTGGTTTCACCTTGCTCACGTGGGCCATCAGCACAGGCAGGCAACTCTGCTTTGGCTTGTCTGTGTGCGCATCCATGTGTGCCCCGGCAGTTGCTGTTGGTTGGCTTCTCCAATTGCTCTCCACCTACTTTTAAGACAGTCTCTTCTTAAATCTGGCCAGCGTTGATTTATAGACTGGTCATGGAGCCACAAAGATCTTCCGGTCTTTGCCACCCCAGGACTGTGGTTACAGATGTGCACCTGGGAAGAGTCTAACTACAGAATCACAAAACAGGATGACGTGGGTAACATTTGGGTTTTGCTCTTGGTTTCAGGCACAAAGTACCTAAAATCTTGGGAATTCCCTGAGGAGTAGTGGTGTTCTTTTTTATCTGTATTTGGCCTCTTTTACACACTCAAGGTTAGACTAATGGGATTTTAGGAAGGGCCCCTAGATAGCCGGAGATTGGGATGGTCACTAATAAGGCCCAATGGGAACTTTTAGCCTCCAGGTTGGGTTAGGGACCATGTCTGAAAGACAGAGTGTGGTAGAGCCGACTCTTAGCCTCTTCCTTTGGCTTCCAAATACACACATGAGCATGCACACGTGCATGTGTGCCCACATATACCCCCCCCATGCACACACTGTTCTGTAAATAAGTTCAGAGAGATGGACTTTAGAGGACAACCGCCCTTCCCTCTCAGGATGCTGGTTCTCGGATGAGTCAGATCTCCTTCCCACTGACTCTTTGCTTTTTGAGTGACAAGCAGTCAGGCCCTAGGTCTAGTTAGTCATAGAAAAATCAGTTTCCCCTCTACATGGAGTACCCAATCATTTCAGGCTGTAAGAATAAGCTATTGGTGTCCCTAGAATTTTCTAAGTGAAACTCTTGAGGAGGAGAGTTTACCCTTTAGATAAACGAAGATCATTTCCCAAATACTGAATGACTAACTTATTTATCATATTTATTGTATTATTTATTTTATATCTGCATGAACGTGCATGGGTGAAGAGGACAGAGAACAGTTTTCCAGAATCAAGTCACTCCTTCTGTCATGTGGCTCGTCATCAGGCTTAGCAGCAAGTACCTACACTCCCTGAACTGGCTCACCAGCGCCTGGGTAAGTGCCTGTGGCCCTACCTACTCAGGAAGCTGAGGCAAGGCGATCACGTGAGCCCAGGATTTGGAGGTCAGCCTGCGCAACACAGTGAGGCACTATCTCAAAGACAAAATAGAAATCAAAGCGAAAAGAGAGCACAATTCCCGAAGAGATGGAAAGGATAACCAACACCATTATAAACTCTGAAGGATGAACAAAGCAGCCGTGCCACCAAGACAGACTGTAGAAAAGAAATCAAAGTTCCATTCAACCAGAGTGGTCTCCTCCCTCCCCCAAGGCTCATGTGCTAAAGGCTTAGCCCACAGCCAGTTTACCTTATTTTTGAGAGGTAACTAGATCCCGAGGGTTCTAACGTCCCTGACAGATTAATCCATTGATGAGTTCATACTGTATGGGGTATTAGGAGATTGGGTTTTGTTAGAGGAAATAAGTCCCTGGAAGCATGTCTATGCCTGGTACATCTTGTCCCACCCCCTTCCTGCCTGCCTCTCTCTGCTTCTTATGTGCCATAGTGATCATCACATATGTATATATCCGCACCCCGCGGTAACACACACACAAACATACATTACCCATGAAGACAGAGAGAAGCCCAGATGTGTGTAGCACATACAGATGTGAGGATTATCAGGTAAAACATCTGAAGGCAGTGAGAATGACCATGTTGCCCAAACTTAAGGGGAATATGCGAATATGCCAGACACACATTCTAATAAACGGCAGCAACAAAAAAGGAAGATTTAAAGACAAACTAACTGGAAAATTTAGAATTACAAAGTCACACTAACTTAAAACTTTACTGACGAGTGGAGGTGCTTCAGTTACTCAGTGCTTGCTCTGCAGGTATGACGATTCAAGTGTGACCCAGCACCCTGTAAAAAGGGGGGTGCTGCTCAAGACCGGTTCAGGTCAAACTAGACAACATGTCAGCACGGAAAAAAAGGATACACAAAGTCCCACCCCTAAATAAGAAGCCTTTGCAATTGACACCTACTGGGAGAGGAAAGACCAGTTTTCTCCAATGGGGTGACAGACACCATCACCCTCCAGGGAAGGGTCCATGCCCAGGAGCAGTTGGCAGACACAAAATGACTCCATGTTTTCATCTTTGTGATTTTTTTTTTTTTTTTTTTTTGGTTTTTCGAGACAGGGTTTCTCTGTGGTTTTGGAGCCTGTCCTGGAACTAGCTCTTGTAGACCAGGCTGGTCTCGAACTCACAGAGATCCGCCTGCCTCTGCCTCCCGAGTGCTGGGATTAAAGGCGTGCGCCACCACCGCCCGGCTCATCTTTGTGATTTTTGTCTTGTTTTTCTCTGCTTGGGTATTTTGGCCTCATTGTTTGTTTCGATGTTTTACTTCGGGGGGGGGGGGTTGTTTAGTTTTATTTGAGAGCAAGAAAGCATGAGGTTGAGTGGGTAGGAGGTGGGAAGGCTCTGGAAGAGCTTGGGGGATGGGAAAATTATGATGAAAATATACTGAATGAAAAATCGTTTAAATGGTAAACAAACGGGTGAGTGCGGCACTGTGTACCTGTAATCCCAGCACCAGCTCCTTGTCTCACAGGCCACCTGGTGTAAACATGGTGAGCTCTGGGTTCAGTGAGAAACCCAATCTCTAACAACTAAGTGAAGAGTGTTGGAGGAAGATACCTTACATTGACCTCGGGCCTCCACATGGACACACACAACACACACATACACATATGCATGCATGCATACACACTCACGTGCACACACATACACACACAATTAATTGCATAGAAATGAAGCTAAAGATATATCAACAGAGAATACAACAATGAGCCAGGCGGCGATGGCACATGCCTTTAATCCCCGCACTCAGGAGGCAGAGGCAGATGGATCTCTGTGAGTTTGAGGCCAGCCTGGTCTAAAAGAGCGAGTTCCAGAACAGGCTCCAAAGCTACAGTGAAATACTCATAAAACAAAAACAAAAATAGAAGAAAGAAAATGTAGAAACGATCTAATCTGAACAATAAAAGAAAACTTAAAAACAGAGCCTCAGAGACCCATGGGGGGAAAATCAAAGTATCAAATATTTATGTTATTAGACCGCTGGAGAAAAAGTGGGCAGGTGTTGAATGGGGAAAAATATAAGCCACAAAAAAGTGAACAGAGAAGTTGAAGATGCTCCATGAATCTAAAACTGAATAAAATCAAATGAATCACACATTAGAAATAAAACTGATGAAAGACAAAACCAAAATATTTTTGAAAGTAACCAAATGGCTCATTTCACACAGAGAAGCCATAACTCCAGTGCCTGTACTTTTTCTTTTTTTTTTAAACAGCAAACCATGGAAGCAGAAAGAAGATAGAATAACAGTTTTCATGTGTTGAAAGAAAGATCAGTCAATTCAGAGTTCTATGTCCAATGCTAAAAGAAAAATATTGTCAATCAACAACTACATATCCCAACCTGGAAGGTTGCTGGAGCTGGTCTAAGCATGCCCATGCAAGCCTGATGCCTTGAGCTGGATCCCTGGAGCCTGTGTAAGATGGATGTGATGGCAAGCGCCTCTAATCCCAACACTCCTTCAGTGAAATGGGAGGTGGGGACAGGACAATCAGTCAGAAGCTTCCTGGTCAGCCAGCCCAGAGTACTCAGTGAAGAGGAACCCTGCTTCAACACAGTGGAAGGTGAGAAGTAACCCCTGAAAGTTGTTCTCTAATCCGCATGTGCACACACACACACACACACACACACACACACACACTTGTATTTAAAGTGAGTCTCTTAGCTAGGGTAGAGCATGCTTATAGTCTTAGCACTGTGCTGAGCCAACTTGGTTACATCATTCTCTGTCAAAAATGTTTGAGTAAAGTGAGTTCTATAGGGAGTAGGTAGTGGTGTCTGACTTTTTAACATCTGCCGTTTTACTGACAAATCTGGTGTTTGGATCCTACAACAGTGCCCGCCCATAGTGAATGCATGTCAATGCACAAGCCTTCCAAAATGCAGAGAGCTGCTGAGTTTCTTCTAACCAATACAAAATGGCCAGGGTGCTAGACATCACTTCCTGGATCACATGACTTAAGGCCATAACTTCTATCTTCCCCCATCACATATATTTTAAAGGAATTAGACTTTCCTAAATGTTTATAGTATCAACTGTTCTTCCTTCCTTCCTACTATTGTTTCAAGTGTTCCTCTGCCATCTTATTTCCTGTGAAAATGTTTTCTTGGAATTTCTTCTGGGCAAGAGGTGGTGGCCTGAAGGTTCTTACTTTCCCTCCACCTAGAGTGTCTTCTGTCTTCATTTCAGGAGATACAGCCTAGAGATGGTGCCGTCCACAGTGAGCTGGCCTTCCCATCTATCAAGACAACCTCTCGTAGATATGGCCACAGGTCACTCTTATCTGCAGGTCCCCTCTTCCTAAGTGACTCTAGGGGGTGATAAGCTGATGATAGAACCCAGTGGATAAATGCCAAATCCATAGCGCTACAGATTTGTACCCTCTTTTTCAATAACAGTGAAAACAGACAGGAAATCAGAAAAATGCAGAATGCCAATAACCACCTGGATTTAACTGACATTTATTGCCCACCCACCTAACAGCAGGATACACTTTTCTTTCAACTGTAGGTGGCACATCTGGGGGCTTCATATGCAAAAGATGGACTCTTTCCCAGCCTGCTCAGAAGCAAATCTGCTATCTGAGAAATGGGGCTGTGCTGGGCAGGGAGACCCAGTAAGAGGCAGAGGTGGGTGTTTTATTTAGTCTGGCCAAGACCTGACCTTCCTGAATGTCACTCTGGGATCATTAAAGGCAGTTCTCATTTTAATTCAACTGCAACCAGTTTAAACAACTAAAGAAAAATTGTATTTGCAGAGAATTGTTTAAACACGTAGGATCAGATTAGATCTGGTTTGAGGGCTGGTGGGTATCTGGTTTTCAAACACAAAGTTTAATATTTTCTTTCTGCCTGGGAAAAATATACATTTATATTGTGATTCATATGAATTATCTTTCTGTTTTGATTTTTAATCTGAATTGGATTATACTTTAACTCTGTCCAGTCTCTATATCTTTTCTTTCTGCCTCTTGGATAAATAAGTATCATTACTAACCTGTGGACCCTAGGTGGTCAGCATGATTCTGAATTCATTTTCACCCTAGCCGGCAGCCTTGAAGTTTGCGACTCCACATGAGCAACGGAGGTCCTTGCAATGGATGATTTGGCTCAGAAACTCTTTGAAGAGAGAGAGAGAGAGAGAGAGAGAGAGAGAGAGAGAGAGAGAGAGAGGGTTTTATCAGAACTTCATGTGTATTGAGATTATGGAAGCCTGTTGAGCAGCGGCTGATGTATTTACAATGACTCTGCCCAGGGACACAGTGTCCTCTCAGACCCTGAGGGACCACTTCCTTTTGAAAATGTGCCCTCTCAAGGGCCTGGCGCCTCATGAATTACTTTGGATGAAGTCATTCAACTGTGTTGTTCCCATGAAAAGAAAAAGTTTCCCAAAAATAACTCTCTGAGAAGGCCAGCGCATGGACACAGTCTCTTCTTCCTCTGGAGAAGATCATCTCTAGATAATTAAGGGGAGGGGGGAATTGCTATTAAACGAATAATTTGCTCCCAAGCTGATTAAAACTTGGGCTAGTAAACAGTGTAAGAAATGACTTGAGGGATATGTATTCTAAGGACAAAAGGAATCTCTAGGTCAGTGGACATAAAAGCTATGTGCTAAAGCACTAAGGAGCCTTTAGGTGAGAAACAAACAGGTCTCAGTATTCAGCCCACACTGGCCTGGAACTTGTGATCCTCCTCAGTAACATGAGTAATAAAAACCCAGAGACAGAAATTGGGGTTCAACCTGAAGATCAGAAAAGCAAAGCAGCCAGCTCCTGGCATTTACCTCTACCTTAGACCGAAATGGCAAGCCTCCTTCCACAAATCCTCAGAACGAGACTGAGCTGACCTGTCTCCTCCTGTCTTATATTCCTCTCTAATGCTGGGATTAAAGGTGTGCACCACCACTGCCTAGCCTCTATGGCTAACTAGTGTGGCTGGGGGGATTAAAAGGTGTGTGCTACCACTGCCTGATCTGTATGGCTAACCAGTGTGACTGTTTTACTTTCTGATCTTCAGGCAAGCTTTATTTACCAAAATACAAATGAAATATTACTATATTTCCCCTCTTTTGTCTAAAATAAAAACAAGGCTATAACTAATATGAGAAAACTATATACAATAAGTACAATAACTATATACAATATATACAGGCAATAAATACATCAACAATGTCTAGTCCATTTGCATTTGACAAATTCAGAGGAAAATATTCCATATCTATCCTATCTTGGGAGGCCAAAATCTTGTACCTAATTTACTTCCTATCATAACTTGCTTTCTACATCTGGTAAACAAGGAAAACTATAACTATCTAGTGTTCAACTACTTCAGAGACCTAAGAATGAAATAATATTAACTGAGTAGGCAGGAAGTGTGAACAAGTGACTTCTGAAAATTGTGAGAAATGATAGAAACAGTTGGCTGCCTGGACAGTAACCCAAAGTTCCCCTCTGCAACACTGGAACATCCATCCTCAGCCTACAGGCCTAGCATATCTGACAGACTTTTCTGTGAAGCAGGATATTCTGAAGGGCTGTCTCTCTTTGTCTTGACAATGTTTGACAGTCACTTTCTTTTGTGTCCTGTTTATCCAATTAGAACAGCACACTGTCAGCAGTCAAGGCAAGGGTACTTCCTTGCCCAGTTGCTTACTTTTGCCACAAAGAAGGCAAACTCCATGTGGAGTTTCTTTGATGCTCATCATCTTCTCTAAAGTAGATTGGTATTGCCAGGGGCAGACATGTCTCATTGTCATAAGAAAAGAACCTATGTTATTAAAACATCTTATGTACCATATTCTATAGATCTCTGAAGTGCTTGAAGATGACTTGTCTATCTAAAATATGTCTCTGTTTGATCTTTAAAATATATATGACTACAAGTTCAATTATAATAGATGATTAACTACTAACCTGCATTTCCTTATTATCCTAAACAGTTGGCAATAATAATTTTCAAAGACTAGAAATTTGCATTACATTGATAATTGAGTTGTAAAAGTATAATACCTTGAACAAAGTTAGAAATGTATGTACAGCATGTTCTAACAAGATTAATCTCAAATTTGTATCAGTATACAAAATTTGTATACAATATACAAAAATCCAATCCAATGTAAAACAATTAAAATTAGTAGTTGCTTTTAAAAGTAGATTCAATACATTTGTACTTTAATAAATAAAGCTTGCCTGAAGATCAGAGAGTAAAACAGTCCCACTGATCAGCCTTACAGACTAGACAGTGACACACACCTTTAATCTCAGTAGCCACCCTAGTTAGCCATAGAGGATGAGCAGTGGTTGTGCACACCTTTAATCCCAGCACTAGAGAGGAATATAAAATGGGAGGAGACAGGTCTCAGCTCAGTCTCATTCTGAGGATTCATGGAGGCAGAATCTCCATTTCAGACTGAGGTAGAGGTAAGAGCCAGTGTCTAACTGCTTTGCTTTTCTGATCTTCAGGTTGAGCCCCAGTTTCTGCCTCTGGGTTTTTATTATTTGTGCTACAGCTCCTGCCTCAGCTTCTTGGTGCTAGGATTATGTTATGTGTTGTCTCACCCAGCTAAGAGCTGCTTGTGGAAAAAAAAAATAACAGTGACTGATTGATAGGGCGGTTATAGTGCACCTGTGGAGGCTGGAGGACAATCTTCAGGAGGCATGGCTCCCCTTCCACCATGTGGTTCCCAGGGAGAAGACTCAGGTGTCAAGCTCAGCAGCAAGTGACTGTCCACCTGCTGAAACATCTTGCCAGCCTCAGCCCCAACATCTGACTTTGGATGACAAATTTATAGGGAGGTCAGAGAGAGAAACAATTAGAAACAATTCTATATTCATGAGTTCCACCTTTATGGATTTAACCAACAACAGAATGAAAAAATAGTGTAAATATTGTGTATCTGGACTGGAAAAGGGTTCAACAGTAAGAAGCCCATAGTGTGCGTGAGGACTGTTGTTCAGTTCCCAGCACCCACATCAGGGGTTCACAACCACCTGTCACCTAAGCCCAAGGGATCCCATGATGCTCTCTTCTGGCCTTCCAGGGCACGCATGCATAGATTCCAATACAGACTACACATACACACACTTAAAGATAAATTAAATCTCCCTTTAAAAATTGTTGTCTATACTGATCTGTCCTTCCCTAAACAGATTTTAACAACTATCTGCATAACTGGTGGCGCACGCCTTTAATCCCAGCACTCGGGAGGCAGAGGCAGGCGGATCTCTGTGAGTTCGAGACCAGCCTGGTCTACAGAGCTAGTTCC
>NW_004949131.1:3823668-3838779 GCF_000317375.1 Microtus ochrogaster
GAGGCAGGCGGATCTCTGTGAGTTCGAGACCAGCCTGGTCTACAGAGCTAGTTCCAGGACAGGCTCCAAAGCCACAGAGAAACCCTGTCTCGAAAACCAAAAAAAAAACCAACTATCTGCATAACTGGTGTTCATTAAGTATGATTTAGACTTAATTTAGGGATTACATATGGATGCACATGCAAATATGCAAATACCATATCACTTTCTTTATACAAGGAAATTAACATACATGGATTTTGGTCTCCTTGGAATGTCCAGAGACCAGACTCCTATAAATGCACCTCGATAGGTAACTTTTGATTTCAATAATTTATGAAAACCAATGTAGATGATAAGACATAGGGTGAGGCTCGGAGTGTGTGCTTTGCATGTTAGAAGTTCCAAGTTCCATCCTCAGGAATACTGTAGTACAACATTAGCAATCTCACCATGTCCTTCCTCCATAATAAATATATAACTGAAGTATTCGTGAAGCCAGATGGCAACTCTGCCAGATCCACCTGGTCTAAACTGGTCCATGCCCGTTCTACTCAGCTGGGGCATTGCTATTGACATCAGACTGATCTGAGGCAGTTTAAAGCAGTTCCACCCTGACAGATGTGATTTTGAATGAGTTCCACTCAGAGTCTGTTTGTTCTGTAAAAGTTACTTCACACCCTTCACTTCTAACATGAGGCACCACGGGGCCCACGCCCTGCTGGCTTCCTTTTAGAACTGCCCCTGCTCTCACCAGGTCCAATCTACAGAGTTGGACAGATGCAGGTTTATCTGGTCTCAATCCGCCAGTTTGAGTTGAACCAGATCTATTTCCTTCAGAAACCATATTTCCTGTTTAGGCTAGCTTTCTGAATCTAGAGAAGCTGGGTTTGACCTGCTTGGAACCACTTTAAACTGGTTTTAACCAACTTTGATTTGGTTCTTAGAGACCTCTGCCACACAGTTTGGCCTTGTTCATCTGAACCTGAGTAAACCACCCTGACTCAGATTAAATCAGGGATAGCTTTTCAGTCTGGTCTGAACAGGAAGGGGTGGGGTTGGGAGGAATCCAGGTTCCACAGGGTTAGGGAGTCAAAGGGGAGGGCACTACACGGTCCTCCATCTACATAGGCTCTTCTAGGTACTAGCTGAAATAGCTATTTGGGACTAAGAGATAGCTTTTTATTCAGGTTATTGCAAATATGAATGAAAATCTCAGGAGATATAGAATCAAGGAGCTGGGTAGGAGACACAGGGAAAATTCAGGAGCTGGAGGTACTGCTCAGTTGGCAGAGCGTTTGTTTACCATACACAGAGCCTGGAGTTCTGTCCCTAGCATCACGTAAACAGGGCCTTGTGGAACACACCTGATCTACTGGGAAGTAGAAGCACGAGGATCAGAAGTTCAAGGTTGTCCTCAGTTATGAAGAGAGCTTGAGGCTAACCTGAGCTACACGGGATCCACTCCACCTCCCTTTCTAAAACTAAAATTAAAATGGAAGATTATATGGATGGTTAGTTTAATATCACATGAAGAAAAAAAAGCATGCTTATTCTAGAACTGTAAGTCTAGCTCAACCGTTGACATAACTGATTATTTTGATGACTTAAGTGTCCAAGTCTTCTTGGACATTTGGTTAGCAGGTACCCATCTATTTTAGCCTCTTATCCCTCCCTAGTTCCCATGGAAGGATAAAAGGAGAAGAGTGAGGTAGGCCTTGGCTATCCATAAAAGACAACAAGTTCCAGAAACCTAATTTCACAATGGGCTTCCAGGGAGGGGCTACCAAATATACTATGTCCTGGATGTCAGGGTCCTGGAGAGGTTTCACAAAAGACCACCATCCACATACGCCATCAGCAAGAGTGTTTATTATCTCGAGAAGAGAACCACCAGCATGCTGGGGCTGCGTGTCCAAAACAAAGGCAAATGGCGAATGGTGACCTCCAAGAAAAGCTTGCAGGCTCTTTTATACTACTAAAGAAACTCTACAAGGAGTGTGGTCACTCTCTCTAGAATTGACTTACACAAGTGGTAATCTTATTAGTCAGTTTCTAAGTGGTTAGGGCTAACAGCTGTTGGCTAAGGCTACAGCTTTTACATTCTTGGGCAAGTCTGGACAGGTCCCAGGCTTTGTCCTTATTTGGTTATTACCTTAAGGTAATGGTGAGGACTGGGGTAGTGTAGGCCTCACTGTCAGGTCAGGGGCACTGGTGATTGGTTACCCTTTCTCTGTGTCTTCCTTGAATTGTCTTGTTTAGTTTCACAAGGCAGGAACTGAGGCCTGGTTCTTACTAAGTTATTAGGGGTCTGTCATCTGTCATGATAGTTGTCTGACCCTCTCACTGGGCTGCCTCCAGTGACTGCCTGATTCTCGGGCCCTATGCTCACATATCTGGTGTCAGGGCTGTGCAAACAGCAGAAACCATCAGCAGCCCCCAACAGACTGACTCCAGTGTGAGGATAACCAAGTGTTCTTGAATGTTCAGTGCTACCGTAGTCTACATGTGACATCCACATGCTGACTCTTTAGCCACAGTGGCTCCCTGTCACTTTTGAATGGGCTGCAATTTGGGAACAAATTATATAGAATAACCCACTTTTAAGGGCCCGGTGCTGTCATTTGTCTCTTTCTTATTTTCTCTGTTTTCTTCCATGGAGACATTTCCCATCTCCATAGCTTAAAATGCCTTCATTTTAAAGATAACTCTAGGATCTTTCCCCACTTTCACAGTACCTGTGGAAATGACTTATGTGGATCATTCCTGTGTGCTCACTCTCAAATCCAGAAGACTGTCACCTGCATATTTATTGAACCTGGTCCCAGGGCTAAAGAAAGATAGGAAATAATTGTTGCTATGTTGGAAAGTAAAAGTATATATGTACATGTTGCTAGGGTTCCTCTGGAATGCATCCAGGAATCGTCTGAGAAACTCCATTTCCAGGTGTGAGTTTTTTTTTAAGGAAACATTGTAGGGCTGCGAAGGAGCACACAGAGCACTGCCATTGGCTATGGTGTTGCTATGTGGATCTACCATTGATGGGTAGCAAAGGAAGGAGTGATGGGGAAATAGAGCATGAGTGGGCGGAACACATGTGCCCTTGCTCTCGGAAGCCTTATCAGGTAACAGTGCTTATGCTTCCAAGGTGTGGGCGAGGGTAAGCCAATGTTCTGCAAGGAAAACAGGTTCTGTTCTGGGACTGGGGAGTAAGCCTGTCTCTCTGCTGACTCCAGAGCCTTTAGGAACTTTCCTGGTGGTTCTGAGGGTTCTTACCTTCTTCGGGAGCCTGAGAAGCCTGACCATCTGGGGTTGACGTCACCGGGAGGGGTGAGCAGTAACAGATCAGCAACTATGGTCAAGACATTCCGGTCTCTGTAGATGGCCCACTCATCCAGAGTCACTCCTGGGGTTTAATTCTAATCTCTACCTATGAGAAGAGAAGCAAAGACCCCTGGGAAACTGACGAACCATATGCCTGTGGTCATCTAGAGAGAGAACTGTTCAAGCTTCTTCTGTCTATCAGCTACGAGCCCTACCACACTGATGAAATGATCTAAGAGTGTTTAAAAATTGATAGATGTCAAAGAGAAAGGGGAACAAATCTGGCAGAACATCTGCTCGGGGTTAGGCCCCCTGCTAGGCACTCCACGGAGAAGAACTGACCTAGTCATATACAGAACTTCCTGGCTACCACAGACCCACCTGGAGTCCTCATGGTTGGCCACCAGGAGCTTCGTTCTCACACATGTGGTGTGGGTTGACACCCCCCACACTGAAGAGACTCGGGCCATCAACAAAGCCCTGACCAAAACTGTGACATCCAGCTATCTGAGATATAATCCAACCTGTGTCTGGAGGGAAACCGACTTCTTCCTTCTTCCCGATGGCTGTGTATATAGAAGTCAGCTCGCCGCACAGATTTCCAAAGAGGGAGTCTGCCTGGGTCCAATCCTGAGATAAAAGTTTGAGTAGATAATGTTTACATGGGTGTTCATGCAAAACACAGCTCCCATCTTAAAGGCATGGTGGGGGGAGGTTAATTCTGAAGCCAAACAGGAATGACCGTGACCTGAGGAAACAAAGTCAGATTACCCCCAGTGCCAAGTTCCAATGTGGTAGCCATATAGTGAAGTATTTATAGGACAGGAATGACATAAATCAAGGCATTGAAAAAAACTACATGAGTGGGAACATCAAGCAGGTGGGCTATAGGAAAGCAGGGAAGTCTCTGCTATGGGTCTCAGATGCTATTGGATGAGTGCTAGCCTTTGGGGTGGTGGAAGATAGAGGTCTGTGTGTGTACTCTCTGTCTCCCCAAAAGAGGATTCTACCTAAGCTTAAGGATATTAGGTCAAACACAGTGGTGGGCCACACATGGATTTTAAGGAGGCTAACATTAGCAAAGACCATTTAGATCCAGACCTACTGTGTTCTAACTCCTTAATCAGAAATTCTCATCAGTCTTGGAGAACAAGAGCGTGAGAGAGTGAGCAGATGTCTTTAAATTTCTTTCCCCAGGAGAACATGAGCAACACCTGCCCCTCCTCCCAAGGTCCTAACCACAAACCAAGGTACAATTCACCAATGTTCACCCAGGAGAACCCCTGAGCACCCTGGGCTCACTTACATAGTGGTGGGTGAGAGGGTTACGGGCAGGAGCACAGGTAACTTCAAAGCATCCACCACACTGGAAGGCCTGCTGCCCCCAGCTGCGATGACGCCTGCCTTCCCCATTCCTACAGATAGAGCTCCCTCCTTTATCACTCCCACCTATAGCCTCTAGTCCCTCCCACACTCACCTCAGAGCCATAAGGAACTAGAGCAGAATTTCCTGTAACTGGTTGGAAGGAGGGTGCTGAATCTCAGGTGAGGGTTCCATGATCCCCAGTCTTCCCGCCTTCAGCTAGTGAGGGTGAACAGCCCCCAAGCCCAGTTGCGCTCTTTGCCAGCAGGCACAACAGGGTTCCTGAAGATGGGGGCAGTTTGGCTCTGGAGGAGAGTGCTGCACCGCAGGGTAGTTGACAAAGAGCATGTTGGGGCATGGTTACTGCTATGGACCCTCGAAGACCCGCTACCACATCCCTCAGCTTTGTCTGCTGAAGGAGAGTGCTATCCACCAATTCCAGCTCCTCACTGGGAGAGGCTTTTCATAGTGTTAACTCATTGGTGCTTTAGCTTGAGGAAATGCCTCCAGGAGGCTTCTGGAGCAGGCTACAGGATGCCTTCCCTTCTAGAAAAGGAGAGAAGGTAGCAAGAGAAGAGTGAAGTTTAAGAACACAGACAGTAAGAAAATGTTGGCCCAACATTACAGCCTACATGGGAAAAGTCAGAAGAGTCAGCTTCTGGGCTGGGATATGGCTCAGTAGATAAAAGTGTTTTCTGGACCTGAAATACTGAGTTCTATCCTCAGCACCTATGTGAAAGCCAGGCAAGCTCCAGGTTCAGGGAAAGAACTGTCTCAAAAAATAAGGTAGGAGTGACCCTCCTTCCAGGTTGAGAAAAGCATACCTAGGCTATATCCCCAACAGGCTACCCACCTTTCCCAGGATTCCTCCTACAGGCCAAAAGTCATCTTTCCCCATCTCTGTCAGTATCCATATCCCAATGGCTTTCTTCCCGTCCGTGGACTTTCCTTAGGGCCGCTAGCTCACAAATTAACTACGTAGAAACTTCTTATTAATTATAAAAGCTCAGACTTAGCTTAATTGTGTTCCATTAGCTCTAATAACTTAAATTATCCTGTTTTTACCATGTGGCTTTTTACCTTTCTTTTATTCTGTATGTCTGACTCCTTCCATGTATCATTGGCATCTCCTCTGTGCCTCAATCTCCTACTACTACTTCCTCTCTCTGCCTGGAAGTCCCACACACACTTCCTGCCTAGCTACTGGCCATTCAGCTCTTTATTAAACCAATCACAGCAATACATCTTCACGTCGTACACCAATATTCCACAACAAGGATGTGCTTACCCACTAGCACAAGTGGCAGCTACCCAGGGGCTAGAAGCTAACCTGCCCCTGAGGTTATCCATCTCTAGGACAGATGCACTCTGCTTCGGCGTGGTCCTTGCCACGGGAAGTTTGCCTCAGCTGAAAGCTACCATGGAGGCTTCTTTGAGCATAATTGAGATTTATTAAGCAGGGTGAGCCACGAGTTTTCCAGCTTTGTTGAAACTGGTTTAAAAACCAGTTTGCAGTGTGTTCTAAATTGCCCTGCCTTCTCCTCTGAGGGATTCTACTGTTCCATGACAGGTGCCAGCACAGATGGCCCCGCCCTGGCCGGGACAGGAGTCATTGAAGTGAGACTGACCTTGTTCAGATGAAAACAGAAGTTGACAGAGCTGCAACAGAAGCCCTGAGCACAGTGGTTGCAGGGGATGCAACCGAGTTTATTAATATTGTAGTAAATTTGCAATGTTTTTAAAGCCTTAGTTTCACTTTTTATTTTTTCATTAATTTAATCTTCTCTCATATTTATTTCCCTTCCTCCTCTCCTCCAAGACATCACACCCCACCTCCCCACTCCCCCAGATCCACACCTCCTCTGTTTTCCTTCAGAAGAAAGCAGGCCTCCCAGGGATATCACAGAAAATGGCATAACAAGTTACAAGGCACAAATCCTCATATCAAATCTGGGCGAGCCAACTCAGTAGGGGGAAAGGAGTCCCAAAAGCTGGCAAAAGAATCAGAGACAATTATCACTCCCAATGTTAGGAGTCCTACAAGAACACCAAGCTACACAACCATAACATATGCAGAGGATTTAGGTCAGACCCATACAGGCTCCGTGATTATTGCTTTGGTCTCTGTGAGCCCTTTGAGTCCTGGTTAGTTGATCCTTTGGGCCATGTTTTTGTGATGTCCTTGATCCCTCTGACTCCTACAATCCTTCCTCCCCATGGTACCACAGATTGTCAAAGATTTGCACTTAGTATATCATCAGTGAATTTCAAAGTACCATTGTGAAGATATCACTGGAATGTCATGCTTCAGGGTATGGCAAACAGTGCCACATTGTGCTAGAAATTTGTAGCTCAGGCTATACAAAATTTTAGAGATCATTTTCTACAAGTTTATATTATTCATTTTATGGAACATATCTTTCTTGCCCATACAATGAAGGAGTTTTGCTTGAGACATATGGGCAACTTCAGCAGAGTCTTAACCATGCAGGGTTAGCTATTGCCCCAGAGAAAGTGTAAAGGCACCCGCCTTTCCAGTATTTAGGTCATATGTTATATCCTAAAGAAATTAAACCTCAGAAATTGGAAATTAGGAAGGACAGCTTGCAGACTCTGAATGATTTTCAGATATCGTTAGGAGATATTCAGTGACTGAGACCTTTTTTAAGATTCCATATGGGAGACCTTGGGCCATTAAGTGAAATTCTTAAGGGGAGCAGTGACTCAAATTCCAACAGACACCTTACAGACAGCTATACATGAAGCAGGTGGAATATGCAATACAGAAACAGCAGGTACATTATATTAATTATGATCAACCTTGGCAAGCATGTTTATAACCTACAAAACTCACACAGTGATATTATGGTAAAAAAAAAATTTTTGTGAATACACCTTACTGTTTCATCAGCCAAGATATTAAACCCCTATTTTGAAGTAGTGGCCTGTTCAGTACAGAAAAACTAGGTGGAATCTAGCGGTATTTTGGTAGAGAACTTAATGTGATCGACATTCCTTATACTAAACAACAGATTGATTGGTTATTTCAAAATAATGGTTCTTAGGCAATGGTATTTGCTCAATTTGTAGGCCAAATTGATACTTTTTCTAGATGATCTATTGTTACAATTTATACAAGCATATTATATTTCTAAATATGTAATGGAAGATCCCATAAAGGACACTATACTAATTTTTACAGAAGGTTCTTCCAATGGAAGCGCAGCATATATTGCTGATGGTAAAGGATGCGCAGAGCAAACAGATCCAGCCTCAGCTCAAATAATTTAGCTTCAGCTTGATGCTGTAGTATTCCAGCTTTATGCAGATAAGGCATTTGATTTATATATAGACAGTACCATTTTTAAAGCTCTTCAGGTAATAAAAACAGTTACAACTATTAGGACTAGTAATAATCAGGTTAAGATGCTGTTCCAGCAAATTCAAGATGCCATTCGTCAAAATTGCCAGGCTTTGTGGGTCATATTAGAGCACATTCAAATCTTCCTGGTCCATAGGCTGCAGGTAACGCCTTAGCTGAGAAACTTACTCAGTCGATCGCTTTATCTCAGACTGAGCATGCTCAACAATCACATGCTTTACATCATTAAAACAGTAAAAATTTAAGAAAAAAATTTGGATTAACAAGAGAAACTTCTCATCAGATTACTAAGCAATATGATATATGTCCACAATATTTATCCGTACCTCATCTGGGAGTAAATCCTCAAGGCTTGCTTCCTCATCATTTATGGCAAATGGATATTACTCATATTGCAGAATTTGACAAAATAAGATATGTGTTTTGACAATCAATACATATTCATGTTTCATAATGGCCTCTGCACAGACTGGAGAATCCACCAAGCATGTAATAACTCAATATTTAAAATGTTTTTCATATATGGCAATCTCTAAAATTATAAAGATGGATAAGAGGTCTAGATATGTTAGTAAAGCATTTCAACAATTTTGTTCCCAGTGGAATATTGAACATAAAACAGACATTTCTTATAATCCTCAAGGACAAGGAACTGTGAAGTGTGCCCATGGCTCCCTGAAAACACAGCTTCAAAAGATATAAACAGGGAATTATACCCTCATTTACCACACACATAATGCCTTATATCATGCCCTTTTTACTCTAAGTTTCTTGTATATGAACACCCATGAGCAGTCTGCCATGGAAAGATTTTGGCATGATGGCACCAGAGTGACCTTTGCTAAAGCAAAATGGAAAAACCCTTGCACTGGGTTATGGAAAGGACCCAACCCTGTTTTAATATGGGATCAAGGGCACATTTGTGTTTTTTTCACAGGAAGAGAGTGAGGCATGATGGTCTGGTGTATGCAGCAGAAGGATGCCAGTCCTGATGACGTTGTGTGCACTGGTGCCCCCACAGAAGTGTCAGAGTGAGATTGTTAAACCCACATTCCTGACCTTCTAAAGTCACGCTGCAGTCTGAGAAAAGAAGAAAGATCATAATGATGGTTGGCAATTCCCAGCTTCTTGGTGAACCTACTGCGTAAACATTCAAACCTTAGTGAGTGCTGTTTACTTTGGAGCTATCCCAAGAGCACTAACTGAACGTTTGGCAGTTTAACCATACTATATCTTGGGACACAAACTCATTTTTTTGCCAGTATAATGTTCAACTGCTAAGAACTGAGACCTCAGAAAATTTCCCCTCTTGGGGAGAGAGACTTGTTGAAGCACTGGAACACTATTATGGAGTCAAAGAATGACTGAAGCCCCTCTTCAGAAATGAGGAAGAATGGCATAAAAGTTTTGCTGCTACTCAGAGACTGGGACAGTTCAAACTTCTCTTTGAAAGTTAAAAGCAGCAATACAACTGGACTATAGAAAAGAAAAAAGACTCATAGTTCACCCGTCACAAAACCTTTTCTTGTTTTGATTAGAACAGATTTAAGAGAATTAAATTAAATCTGTGTGTTTATTGTTAATTTTCATACTAGAATTATGGTATCAACCTGTTAATGGTTGTAACTGCTTTAGTTCAACATGAAAATATTACTGACTAGAAAAGCGTTAGAGCTTGTCTGAGAAAAATTTAATATAATGTCAATGAGTCTTTAGATTTGATATGTTTACTGAGATAAATTTGGATTTTGATGCAGCTAAAAACTTATTTATTATTTATTTATTTATTAAAGATTTCTGTCTCTTCCCCGCCACCGCCTCCCATTTCCCTCCCCCTCCCCCAATCAAGTCCCCCTCCCTCGTCAGCCCAAAGAGCAATGAGGGTTCCCTGCCCTGTGGGAAGTCCAAGGACCACCCACCTCCATCCAGGTCTAGTAAGGTAAGCATCCAAACTGCCTAGGCTCCCACAAAGCCAGTTTTTTAAAGATATCCTAGACCAATGGAAAAAGGACATCCCATCTCGGTCATCCTCCGCTCCTTTATTGGGAGATTTTGGGGCCATAGGAGTATGTATATCGCAAAGCATTATCTACTTGCATATTCATATCTTGTTTATCTGTGAACTCTCTTGATGGAAAGTTGGCTCAGAAGTACACAGTGCGCAGCTGCGCACTCTCCCTTAACCCTTTATTTACAGAGGCTGGTACTCAATGACAAATAAGATCTTTTCTCCCTCCAGCAACCTAAGGCAGGACATACACGTCTGTATCAATGATGGGTAAGTCGGGAAAGTGAAAGAAAGCTGCCTAAGCCAGGCACAGTTGTCTCCTGTAGCAGAAACATGGGCTTTATTAAATAAATTTAAAAGGGAGGAATATGTGGGAGCCCACAGAAGTGGATCCATTTTACCTTGACTAAAGATCAGAAAGTTGAGGCTTATTCTTGCTCTTTTAAGGCTATTGGCAAGAGATTTAACTTAAGACATGTCTACTAACAAAGATATCTTGACTTAGGGTGTGGTTACTTGGTGTTTTGGGTATTAAAATGGTAATCACTTTGTTTCTTATATCATAATAAAAAAGTCTTTTGCTTTCTTTCCCCTTTTTAGATTGGGGAATTTAAAGATTATAAGAAATAAACACAGGCACATTCAGTATTCACTGTATTGCCCTCCTGGCACTATCCTATTTCTCTGTATTTCTTTTGTATTTCTGTTCCTCTAGCCTAACATTCCTAGTCCTCATGCCCCTACCCTGGAACATATAAACCCGTTAGCTGGACCCTGTCAAAGAACAGTGAAAAGATGCAAAGCAAGTTCATCAAATGGAAAGGGTACATGGGGAGAAATCAGAAGCAGCCATAGGCAAACTTCTAAAATTCCTCTCCTCATAGATCAGGACAGACATCCTGAATACCTCCAGCAAGATGGGTCTACCTATGTGAAGTATTGTCTATTGGAAGCTCCATAAAGACATCTGGGGTTAGACTAGGAGCTAGGCACATAAGCATTCAGTGCCTCACAGGCGCCAGATTGAAGACTCTCGGAAGAAAAGAAGGTATTTGGAGAGAACCACTGAGTACATAAAACCCTGTAGGTGCTGGGAGAAGTTCCTGTTATTGGTGGAAAGTTTTATATCCATTTTATGGGTCAAATTCCCACATACCAGGCAAGGGGCCTTGCTAAGAATAGCAGCCTCAGGCAGTGTGTAAACTCTCTTCTCCTCAGATGTATATAGTTAAAAGTAAACTATGCATATAATGATGCTAGAAAATGTCTTAATCACAACACACAGTACAAATATGGGCAAACTCTTTGCTATCTTTCTAAAGTTTTAAGATAAGGCACTATCCCCAAATATTGATACAGATGCATATTTTTTCACAAAGAGGATCCCATTGAGATAATGGGGCTTTGGAGGGGCTTAGAAACCCCCACACACCCCAGCTAGGGGCTAGTAATTGCTGATGGCTTCTGGGAGAGGGGAGTCAGCTTTCTTTAAGGGTATGACCCCTGGTGGGTTGACCATGCTCCGGTGGATAATCCCACACCTGTGAGTATGCGGGCAGCATACATTAGACTATGTGGGTTATCTATTTTTTTTTAAAAAAGGTCATGGATTTGGGAGGGAATGGAGATCATGGGGTAGATCTAGGGAAGAGTTACAGAAAGGAGTGGAGGTAAATATGAGCAAAATAAATTGTAGACACAGAAGAAATTCTCAAAGAATTAACAAAATAATTACTTAAAGTGAAAAAATAGACACTAGAGCTCTAAGTTAGAGCTCTGATTCCATTCATATATCACAGGATATTTGAGCAACTGTTAAGAAAAATTGACTTGATAGCCTGAGCTAGGATTTGGTCTGCCTTTGAAAGATCAGTCACATCCCTACAGGACAAAGAGTTGGACGCTCATGAAGGGAGCAGAGGATTCAGAGGATTGTGCCCTTGACTGACTCAGAAAGGGATGGGGTTGGCTTTGTACACTGAGCGCTGCTCCAAGGAGAGCCATATAAATGGTTCTCCCATGGAAGGGGTGAGAACATCTCCTCTTTTGAAACCAGGAGGTATGGAGGGCGTGCAGGTCGGTTCTGATCCTGAGCAGAGATGAACAAGGGTGGTGTGTGAGCAATGTTTGGAAGTCCACGTCTGGTTGTGATTGGCCTGAAACGTTCCCCATGGGCTCATGTGTTTGAATACTTGTTCCAGACTGGTGCTGCTGTCCTAGGAGGCTGTGGAACCTTTGGCCTCTGGTTCAGCCTTGAGAAATTTAGCTCAACCCTGCTTTTGTGCTTCCTGTGCTTGCTGGTCTGTCCAGGAGTGAGGGGCCTCTAGTACAGGCTCCCTCTCCACGGCCTCTGCCATGACTTTTCCTCTCTGATGCACTCTATGAGGACATGCCTACTGCAGGTCAGGTGGGCCACTGTAGAGCCTGACTCTGGGAAGGGTTATGATGAAAGGCGGTAGCAGAGGCAGGGATGGGTGTTGGATTATGGACCTTGCTTTGTTTTGCTTAGAGCCCTAGCATGTGAAACCCTTTGATATCTTCCTGGACATCTAAGGCAAAGCACCCCCAAATATTGATATGAATCTATATTTTGTCACCAAAAAGACTATATCAAGAGATTAAGGCTTTGGAGGAGGCAGATCTTAGAAACCTCCACTTTCTGTGTGAGGGATGGCTTGTGGGACATGGTAGGTTGACCACGCCCTAATGAATGACTCCACACCCATAAATATATGGACAATACAAATTGGACTCAGTGGGTTATGAGAGAGAGAGAGAGAGAGAGAGAGAGAGAGAGAGAGAGAGCATGAATTTGCAGAAGGGAATGGTAGTTTGGATGAAAGTGACTCCAGAGGCTCATAGGGAGTGACACTATTAGGAGGGTGACATTTTAGAATAGGTGTGGCCTTGTAAGAAGTATGTCACTGGGGGGCAGGCTTTGGGGTTTCAGAACCTCAGGCAAGGCCCAGCGTCATGCTCTCTGCCTGTTGTCTGCGAATTCAGGAGGTGGAGCTCTCAACTACCTCTCCAGGACCATGTCCGCCTGTGTGCCACCATGCTCCCGGCCATGACCATAATAAACTAAACCCTCTGAAACTGTTAGCCAGTCCCAGTGAAATGCTTTCCTTTGTAAAAGTTGCAGTGGTCACGGTGTCTCTTCACAGCCACAGCAACCCTGTCTAAGCCAGAGGGAATGAGGATCATGAGGATGGATTAGAGAGGAGTTAGGGAAAGGAGTGGGCGTGAATATGATCAAAATATATTGCATGCATTTATGAAATTCTCAAATCATTAAATATTATATTCAAATAAGAATAGAGTTCCAATATAAGAAAAAAATACACCCACCCCTGCCTCTGTTATCCTGGCTCTTCCCAGGGTAACAAAATCTATATCAGAAGAGGCTTAAGGGGGAAGGATTCTCTTGGGTTCACAGTTTGAGGGTACAGTGCATCAGAGAGGAGAAGTCATGGCAGAGGCCATGGAGAGGGAGCCTGTACTAGAGGCCCCTCACTCCTGGACAGACCAGCAAGCACAGGAAGCACAAAAGCAGGGTTGAGCTAAATTTCTCAAGGCTGAACCAGAGGCCAAAGGTTCCACAGCCTCCTAGGACAGCAGCACCAGTCTGGAACAAGTATTCAAACACATGAGCCCATGGGGAACGTTTCAGGCCAATCACAACCAGACGTGGACTTCCAAACATTGCTCACACACCACCCTTGTTCATCTCTGCTCAGGATCAGAACCGACCTGCACGCCCTCCATACCTCCTGGTTTCAAAAGAGGAGATGTTCTCACCCCTTCCATGGGAGAACCATTTATATGGCTCTCCTTGGAGCAGCGCTCAGTGTACAAAGCCAACCCCATCCCTTTCTGAGTCAGTCAAGGGCACAATCCTCTGAATCCTCTGCTCCCTTCATGAGCGTCCAACTCTTTGTCCTGTGGGGATGTGACTGCCTGACTTTGCTTTCAAAAGCAGACCAAATCCTAGCTCAGGCTGCCTTTCTTTGAACAGTTGTTTGATTATCCAGCTCTATGAGTAGAACTACTTTGAAGTCCACCTGAATATATATGAGTCATTGGTAAGTAGCTCTCGTACCCATGCAAATCCTAATCCTCAGCCCTGTTTCACCCAATAACGACTTCACTTTGTTTACTTGACTTTCATTCTTTCCCCATTCTTTTCAAGGGACAGAGCTCAAGGCATCAGTGCGGGGAGATTGTGCCTCCCTTAATCAATTGGTCCATTCATAAAAACCATGTTTTTGGTATTCTTTTCAAATCCAAAACATCACCCTGGTGGGAATTCCCCGTCTGGGATTTTTTTCCCTATCCAAATTTAGACTCTATCGTTGTGTGGTACTGGGGCATTTCAGAACAAATGACATCATGAAGACCCAGAGACGGATGGTCAGACTTTCTGTGCCTTGTGAACTCAATTCCATGCCATGCACTGGAATGGAAAGGAGCTGGGCCGTGCAGAGGGAGTTTCTAAGAAGAGTGGGTGGAAGGGCCCACTTTCCCTTCATTAAACAGGAAGCGTCTGGCTGCACACACTGGCAAGGGCACCCAGCAGCGGGCACATGGAACCAGTGCTCAAACCCACAGTAGGTAAGTGCTCTGGCTTCCGGAGCAGGTTTCTAAGGCTAGATGTTGAAATAATTTTCCATCCCACCCCACCCTCCAGAAAGGCATGGGATAATGGAATATTTTTAGCATGGAAAAAAATCCTGTAAAAATGAACATATAAATACTCTGAGGACAGGGCACCTTCCACCACTTGCCAAGAGATCCCTGGAATGACTGTTATATTTAATAGGCTTTGAAGCCAGTATAGGAGACAGACACAGGTCAGCATGGGTTGGAAAAGAGGACAAAATGAAGAAACTGGTCAGAAGAGAGCTATATATAGTCAGCAAGATGGCGCACACCTGTAATTCCAGAAATTGGGAGGTTGAAATAGGAGGGTTGTGAGTTCAAGACTAGCTTGGGCTGACTGAAGCACATGTCTTAAGCATGTGTGTGCGCGCGCGTGAGCACACACAGAGAGAGAGA